>NC_134362.1:30410174-30433930 GCF_048569485.1 Anomaloglossus baeobatrachus
CACTCACTATTCTGCTGGTGCAGTCACTGTGTACATACATTACATTCTCCTTTCATGCTTTAATCAGACCTGTAATTTGATGCAACTTTACTTTAAAATAAGTGTTGCATTGCTAAATGATTTGCAGTATGACAGCTTTTACAGGAACACATTACTTGCTGTCTCCTTCAATGGAATCTCTGTATGGATATGTGAACACATTCCTATAGCTCATCATTTACTCAAATGTCAATAGATCACACACACATGCACATTCTGAAACCCTTTGTAATAAATTGTTTTATTCTAGAAAAATGCAAAAAACAATCTACCAGAACATTTGCAAATGTTGCCCATGATAAGATTCAAGCTTCCTGCAGCCACCACTAGAGTGAACTAACTGCATACAGACTATAGTGCTCAAATGTATAAATCATATGCAGTGAGCTCCCCCTACTGGTGGTTGCTGGGACACAAAATTAGTGGATTTGAAGCACTGTATTGGAAAAAAAATAGCTGTTTCCGCACTAAATATATATTAGGAAATTAAATCATCAAAAATTATAATATATATATATATATATATATATATATATATATATATTTATTTAAAGAAATAAATATATATTTAAAGAAATATATATAAAGAAATAAATATATATCTTTGTTTAAATATATATTTTTATATATATATATATATATAAAAATATATTTAAACAAAAGATATATATAAAAAATATTTTTTATATTATATATATATTATATATATATAAATACATATATATATATATATATATATATATATATATATATATATATATATATATATATATATATATATATACACACACACACACACACACACACACACATATATATTATATATATATAAAATATTTTTTATATTATAATTATCATATATATATATATATATATATATATATATATATATATAAAAATATATATTTTTTTTATAGACATGCAATTTTTTCCAAATGATTACGATACAATCGTATGCAGAACATTCCTTTACTTGCTATAAATTGAAGTACATTTTCCGTGGTCTCTACTCACTTGTTGCAGTCCACGTGGATGAGAACGTGGGAGCCGCTGACTGTCAGAGCGATTTTGTGCCACTGCCCATCTGCCAGTCGATAGGGAAAGGCTTCTGTTCTTGATTTTCCATTAAATCTGTAGTGGTATCTGATTTCATCCCTTAAACCGCTGCTTTCCAGTTCAAAGAAGCTAGGAGAAAACAGAAGGAGATGAGGGAGCGTCTCCAGGTACGTGTAAAGTGCTGGCATCCGCGGCTCTGGAGTGCGCCCATCTGCTCTCCGCGGCGCACCTCCCAATCTCACAAGGAAACATTCACTGCCCGCACTAGTTTTTAACAGTTATGTAATAAAACATAAGGTTTTTTTTCTCTTCTGCACCTTGAGGGAGCTTGTGAAGTAGTGATTGTATTAAAGGATCCTACAAAACATAATAGGAGGCTGCATAGCACAGTGGGCACATAGAATGGTGATTTATCTAAATATGGGGTTTGTTTGCCACTTTTGTGCACCCTTTGGTGATAGTTTGCACCCTCCAAGGAGAGGAGTTGTGCACCGCATTACAGCCAGATTCTGTAAAATCACTGCCTTCCATCCCTCTTTTCCCCCCGTGCATCTGTCGGCCTTCAGCAAACTCTACCAAAGTTCCAAACAAAATCACGAATGCAACTTGCCCCATATTTCTCATCTGTGAAAAGAATGGGTGTCTAAAGGAGTCTTACTCTGGGGATACGCTGCTGGCACAACACTCGGAGGAGGTAACAGGTGTTGGCTCATCACTGTCATCATCTGTACTCCAAAGGAGTACGTTCTGATATCAATGCAGCTGAAGAACGCAAATAGACTGGAGAAAAGCAGAGAAATGGAAAACATTACAATCAATATGTTTACCGGAATGAAGACACATGGGATTTCCAAAGTTTCATAACTTTCTATGATCGACAAATGCATTAACAAAATGATAGTTTAATTGGGCTTTAAACCTTTCTATGTTACAAATAATAATGCTAAGCATGTGCCCCATAGCAAAAAGGTACAAGGGTTAAAGTAAAAAAAATACCTTATTGAGGAAAAAACAAAAAATTTCAGCATTCTGCGAGAGGCAGCGTATATCGGATCACGCGCACCTGTACTTATCAATCAGTGCATGGAAATCATCAGGCTGCATCCAGATAACAGCCTAGTGCAGTCCGATATATGGACTGGGAACAGACAACGGAGAAGATGGAGAAATTAATTTCTCCAACTTTTAAGCAGCGGTGATCTGATTCTCACATTTGAGAGAATCGGATCACAGAGAATGACACTCAGCTCACGCTCGCAGCAGAGGACGCCCGCCTCACGCTCGCACCAGAGGATGCTCGCAGCAGAGGACGCCCGCCTCACGCTCGCAGCAGAGGATGCTCGCAGCAGAGGACGCCCGCCTCACACTCACACCAGAGGATACTCGCAGCAGAGGACGCCCACCTCTCGCCAGCAGCAGAGGACATCCGGCTCACGCTCGCAGCAGAGGACGCCCGGCTCACGCCCGCAGCACAGGACGCCCGCCTCACACCAGCAGCACAGGACGCACGCCTCACGCTCGCCGCACAGGACGCCCGCCGCACAGGACGCCCGCCTCACAGGACGCCCGCCTCACAGGACGCCCGCCTCACGCTCGCAGCACACGACGCCCGCCTCACGCTCGCAGCACACGACGCCCGCCTCACGCTCGCAGCACACGACGCCCGCCTCACGCTCGCAGCACACGATGCCCGCCTCACGCTCGCAGCACACGACGCCCGCCTCACGCTCGCAGCACACGACGCCCCGCCTCACGCTCGCAGCACACGACGCCCGCCTCACGCTCGCAGCACACGACGACCGCCTCACGCTCGCAGCACACGACGACCGCCTCACGCTCGCAGCACACGACGCCCGCCTCACGCTCGCAGCACACGACGCCCGCCTCACGCTCGCAGCACACGATGCCCGCCTCACGCTCGCAGCACACGACGCCCGCCTCACGCTCGCAGCACACGACGCCCGCCTCACGCTCGCAGCACACGACGCCCGCCTCACGCTCGCAGCACACGACGACCGCCTCACGCTCGCAGCACACGACGACCGCCTCACGCTCGCAGCACACGACGCCCGCCTCACGCTCGCAGCACACGACGCCCGCCTCACGCTCGCAGCACACGACGCCCGCCTCACGCTCGCAGCACACGACGACCGCCTCACGCTCGCAGCACACGACGACCGCCTCACGCTCGCAGCACACGACGCCCGCCTCACGCTCGCAGCACACGATGCCCGCCTCACGCTCGCAGCACACGACGCCCGCCTCACGCTCGCAGCACACGACGCCCGCCTCACGCTCGCAGCACACGACGCCCGCCTCACGCTCGCAGCACACGACGACCGCCTCACGCTCGCAGCACACGACGACCGCCTCACGCTCGCAGCACACGACGACCGCCTCACGCTCGCAGCACACGACGACCGCCTCACGCTCGCAGCACACTAAGCCCCCCTCACGCTCGCAGCACAAGACGCCCGCCTCACGCTGGCAGCACACGACGTCCGCCTCACGCTCGCAGCATACGACGCCCGCCTCACGCTCGCAGCACACGACGCCCGCCTCACGCTCGCAGCACACGACGCCCGCCTCACGCTCGCAGCACACGACGCCCGCCTCACGCTCGCAGCGCACGACGCCCGCCTCACGCTCGCAGCGCACGACGCCCGCCTCACGCTCGCAGCGCACGACGCCCGCCTCACGCTCGCAGCGCACGACGCCCACCTCACGCTCGCAGCACACGACGCCCGCCTCACGCTCGCAACAGAGGACGCCCGCCTCACCATGGAAATGGTGACCCCTGGCCAAACCTACCACTGGGCCTCTGGCTTCCCTCACCCCCATAGATAAGTTCTGCACCTACGTGCCAACCTGAATACCTGACCATGAAGTAGGTGCTAGGTAGGAAATGGATGGGATGAGCGCTTAGTCAACCCCATTACGCTCTAAAGAAGATACAAGGAGCATAAACACGGGAAAAGTGAACAAATAACTTATTTCCAGAAGACTCAGTGAGAAGAACTGCAACAGCAAGAAAGTTTCTCCAGATGTATACAAGCCGCCTACTTGCACTGAAGACTTGTTAAGGGTATAAGAGCCATCACCAGCACAGAGTAACAGGAAGTGAAGGTATATAAAGACACCAAGGGAAGTGCTGATAAAAAGCAGGTGAAAGGCTGAGGAGATCTGCAGGGTCCTAAAGGGAAAGGGATGAAAACCAAGCAAAAGTAAGACGGTCAGGGAGCAGTTTGCACACCCAAACACTGTGACCTTCTATGGCCGGATACTACAGGACTGTGTCACTCATGACAGAAACATCCAGAGGATAAAAGGATACATTTGCTACAATATCATCCACTATAAACAGACAATGCTGTGAGCTAAATACATCACAAAAGCACAAAGCTCCTGTCAGTCTGTCTGGTTTGCTACAATTTATAGCCACAAAGAACCATTCGGGACGGTGTTTAACCTAAAAAACTAGACTTTATTTATTCTTATAAAAACATTAACAATCACATGTGTCAAACAAGAGATCTCAAACTTATCACACGTCCCCTGAAGAAGTGGGAAACGCGCGTCGGGATAGAGGACGGTCACACCAATTACCATTACAGTCAGGTCAGTGTATCTCTTCATTGCCGTGGGTTGCTCCAGCCACTTTGGGGAGGTAATTGTTGGTGGTGGAGACGCTGCCTCGCTGGGTGTTTGCTCAATTGCAACAGAATCACTAAGGATTCACTGGTATATATGAATGCTGACAGCTGGTTGAGTTCAGGCAGAATCCTTGTAAGTCAGAGTTTTTTACAGCAATGGGAGCGATAACAAAATGATCTGCCTTATCTGAATATTACTTATACCTGTACACCCACCGTTTATGGCAGGAATTATAAATTGAAGTTTAATAAAAGATATTGATTACTGGAGGATTAATTGTGTTCACACAGCATTTTGGAGATTACTGAGATAATGTTGGTATGTTGACACGTCCAGTGTGATAAGTTTGAGATCTCTTGTTTGACACATGTGATTGTTAATATTTTTATAAGAATAAATAAAGTCTAGTTTTTTAGGTTAAACACCGTCCCGAATGGTTCTTTGTGGCTATAAATTGTTGGTGGTGTAAAACCTGAGCATGAGGTTTATAGATTTAGGACAAATGACGTATGTAGTTTGCTACAATGTATCAGTGAAGAAAACATGTATCAGTCTGTCTGAGTCTCCATAGCAACAGGGAATTATATTTAAATATTAATAATAATAATAATAATAATAATAATTGTTTTAATAATAATAATAATAATAATACAAGTAATAATAATAAATAAATATATAATACAAATAAATACAAAAAATAATAATAATACAAATAATAATACAAATAATAATAATGATAATTATATAATACAAATAATAATAATAATAATAATAATAATAATAATAATATTAATATTAATATAAACAGACTGCAAAAAATCCCTGTGTAGTCAGACCTTGCAGTATAGACAGTAGAAAAAGAAGAGGATGGGAGCAGGTAACATCAGACTGCAGGACCGGGCTACACAAAGTTAGCAGGTAGTCTGTAACCATGGAGCTGCATAACTGGGGGTAAGAGCTGTAGACACAAAACAAATGATTTTTAAAACAGAGCCATACATCAACTTTTTTTTTTATTTTAGACGTAAAAGGTAAATCTGGTTGCAAAAGTATACACACCCTTTACCTTTAAATGCATGGTACCCGCCTGCAGCTTTGACTTGCAGTGTGATGTATGTATCCTCTTTAGATTTAATCTGGCGGTGCACGTTGCCGCAGTCGGTGCCGCTGCTTCCTCCATACACAACAACCGAGTCAAAATATTTTCCGTGTTTCATCTGGAACACCTTTTATTTTAAACAATTCAGCCAGGACGCGGAGATCTATGGATTGCCTTTGTTAGTTGGCAGTGGCCAATAATTCAGAAGTGATTTCCCCCAGGCATGTAGGCACAAATATCTGCAGCATCCATCAACCTCTCGGCTGAACGCCCTGCTCCGATGCCGCTGCGCGACCTGTGACATTTACAGCTTTACCGCTGAAGCACATTTCCGCTTTGCAGCTGAGACTCGCTGCAATGGTATAAAAGTCGGGTATAATTCAGAGAGGAACCCAAAGCCAACGGATGGCAGAAAATCCTATAGAAGAGCAGACACAACGACAATGAGGCCGAATCCATCCAGACAACTCATAACGAATCTCCTTCACTTCTTCTTTCCTTTACCTTCAAGTTGAAAGATTCACGGCCTTTTTACTAAAATCATTGAATGGTAATATCACCTTTAATGTCATAAAACTAAATATTTGTCTTAGAACACCAGCACTCGTTTCACTCGCCAAGCTCCAACCTGCCAGTAGTCACCACTAGGGGGAGCTCACTGCATACGGCTCTATATATAGTATATAAACACTACCTACTGAGCTCAATGTATTATCATTAAACTCTTGAGCTCCCCCTAGTTGCAGTCAGTCTTTGATACAACTACTTATAATTGTATTGCATGTAAAATTTTACTCCACCACCAGCAGAATAGCGAGTGCAGCTCTGGAGCACCTGTGTACATACATTACATAACGTATCCTGCACTGATTCAGAGTTACATCCACAAATCAGGCAGAAAGTAAAGCGTGGAAGAAGCCTACAATGTACTTCCAGCCAGATTTACATATGGCTCTCAAAACTGGTACATTGGATGCCAACAAAAAAAAACAAAACAAAACAAACAAAAAAAAGATATAATGTTGACAGGTTACCTTTCTGCAGTGGCGTAACTTGAGTTCAATGGGTCCTGGTGCAAAATTTGGACCTTGCCTCCCTTATGTTGTTCAGATGTATGTATATGTATGTATACACTTCATGTTCTAAATCCTATAAAGACAAATGAGTTCCCCCCCATTACGTAATAATATCCCAAATCCTGTTCTAATGTACCCCATCCTGTGCTCCTTCCTGGTAAATATGTCCCCCATCCTGGCATATATGTCCCCCCATCCTGGTATATATGTTCCCGATTCTAGTCCACATTCTTGTGTATATATAACCCCATCCTGGTAAAAATGTCCCCATCCTGGTATGTCCCCCATCCCGATTCATCTGTTCTCTATCCTGGTAAATATGTATCCCCAATCCTGGTATATATGTCCCCCATTCTAGCCCACATCCTGGTGTATATATAACCCCATCCTGGTAAAAATGCCTCCCAACCTGGTATGTCCCCTATTCTGATTTATCTGTCCCCTACCCTGGTATATATGTATCCCCATTCTTGACCCCTCCTGGTACATACTGTCCCCACTCCTGGTATCTACTATCCCCCCTCATGGCATCCACTGCCCCCCCTCCCGGTAACTACTGTCCCCCCCTCCCTGTAACTACTGTCCCCCCCCCCTCCTGGTATCCTCTGTCCCCCCTCCTGGTAACTACTGTCCCCCCTCCTGGTAACTACTGCCCCCCCTCCTGGTAACTACTGTCCCCCCCTCCTGGTAACTACTGTCCCCCCCTCCTGGTAACTACTGTCCCCCCCCCCCTCCTGGTAACTACTGTCCCCCCCCTCCTGGTAACTACTGTCCCCCCTCCTGGTAACTACAGGGATTTTTGGTTCTATTTAAAGGGAATGTAAGTGTATGATTTTGGGGTCACTAGTCTTAGGGTGAGTTCAAATGATGCGGTTGTGGTGTAGATAAATGCATTAAAAAAATATATATATTGCAATTTTTTTATGCATTCATTTTTTATTTTTTTTTACAAATAAAACAATAATAAAAATAAAAGATGAAGCTGAAATGGAGTCATGAGGAGCACGTCCTGGTGCGCTCTACTCCGCGGCGCTCGCTGTCACTTGCATGCTGCAGTGGCGGCCCAATGTGACATACTGTCCATGACCTTTAATCCGTCTGCCAGAATATGGCTCCCCCTGCTGCAGCTGGAGGGGTCTGTGCCCGCTGAGCCGACACATGAGGAGAAGACAAGTCGCTACAAACCATCAAAGTAAATGAGTTTTAGCAGATGCCATGAAGACGCCGGAGACTTTACTCCAACCAGAAAGTGATGTTATTATCCCGCCTGTGCCTGTAATCCTGCACAATGATCCGGCCGCTGTCACCCTGCATTTATTAGGCCTCATCTTTTACATTCCCGCAATCAGTGGCGACATTTCTCATGTTTTTCACCAAGGACGATCAGCAGCAACCAAATCACTCAGTCAGTCTGCAGAGACCTCGCATTCTCACCGAAAGACCCTCCAGATACAATTATTGGGAAATTGCTAAAAGGCAGCGACTACCAACTAAAAGCAAAAAGATAAAAAATTAGACTTGGTGTATAAAGTTCAGATGTAGCAGAAATATAATCACATTTTGTGAAAGGCAACAAGAGGTCCCATAACTAAGGACCAATAATAAAATATAACTTTTATTCTATAAATTAAAAGATGCTATATTTTAAAAGCAAAAGGTAGCAGGGTGGTATATTTATAGTCGCATAGTCATATTAGTGTCGCAAGTGACAAAGTCCTGTGGTGTCCGCAATAGAAGGTCACAGTGTCTGGCTGCGCAAAATGCTCCCTGACTTTCTATTGTTCCTGCTGTCAGCATTCAGTGTATTAGGTATCTGCTCTGCTGGGTTTTCATCCTTTTCCCTTTAGGACCCTGCAAATCTCCTCTTCCCTTCAGCTGCTAATCATCTGTATTTTCCCTTGGGTTGATATACTCTCAATTTCCCTGGACTGGTGCTGGTGATATCATTCAGTTCATTCAAGGTCTGGATGCAAGCAGGCAGCTTGCACTCATCTGTGGTTTTGTTGCTGAACTTCTACCGGAGTCATCTGTGGATAAGTAATTCATGCATTTCCCCCTGTGTATCCCCCTTGTGTCTTCTTTAGTGTTTAATTGGGTTGACGAAGCGCTCATCCCACACATTCCCAATTTAGAGTCCAGCACTAGTCTAGCACTATGATCAGGTATCCAGCTCAGCGCATAGGTGTGAAACTTATCTAGGGTGAAGATGGACCGCAGGGACCGGTAGTAGATTTTGGTCAGGGGTCACTGTGGAGACACAGGGGTCAGTGGGTGCTCTCGTCCGCTGGCCTGGCCGCCTTTAGAAAGACCGCACGGACCAGAGCTCATCCCAACTGAGTGCCCGAACTCCATACCCGTGGTCAGAACACTACTCAGACAACAAAGGGTGCAGGAACCACAATAATTAGACTTTATTGGATCCCCAACAGTCAAAGGCATATAACACAAAACCATGCAAACCACATGATGTAACAGGCAACAGAGTCTCACCCTTCTGATGGCTGACCAGGGAGTAGACTATTCGTGTCTTCAGAGCTTCCTTGGCCACATACCCCAAACCAGCAGCACCCTGCTTTTGGCAGGCACCCACCGAGAATATGAAGCCATCAAGAGTACAGCAAAGTCCATAGCCAGGTAACCGAATCGTCCCCAACCTGGATTTCTTCCAGCTGAATCCTAGGATCCTTGGCGGTGCTCTTGCACAATGTAATCCAGTTTCACATTCCCTAGGCTGAGTAATGGACTTCCAACCTGGACCAAAACCCCTAGATTGCAGCCATGTAGCAAAAAAACAACCTGGTGACTCTAACAGTGCCTTTTTATATCTCCCGGGCACTCATTCCAGGGTATGTGGTCTCACCGGATTTTTGGAATAAGGCTGTGCTCTGATTGGATGGCATTTTAATCCACATAGGTAATTCTCATCCGAGTTAGGTAGACAGAGAGGCTGGGGGAAGTTACATTTACTTAGCAATCCACATTCTCAGACAATGGGAGGATCCGATAGTCCTGGGGAAAACAATGACTCAACAAACACACCACAGGGATTCATGTCTGGTCAATTAAGAATATTAAGCCCTGACAGACATTTTACAGGGCTGTGTCTTCACAGTCACCATCTCCCCCTTCCTAGACACAGGGGTCCCCTTCCCTTCTCTTTGGTACTTCCCCATACCTAGCATGACAATTAAAATTGTAATATGTGGTGTCTCAAGGATTAGAATTAAATTACTAAATGTCCACTGACCAATTTGTTCCGGTCCACCATCATATTGTGCTTAATCCTAACCTGCATCTGTTTATTTAAACGTTTCAGCTACAAGCCTCCCCAACAGGTTTCGCCATGACTGGCTTCATCAGGGGATTGAGGCTGTAATGAGACGATTTCAAGACAAACAAAACTCTTAAAGGTTTCGTTCTGACATGATTCATCCAATCAATGAGGCCATAGCGAACAATTGTTCTGCCCCCTTAGTCTCCATCGGGCATCGGAAGCAGAACGGAACAGGTTATTTAAGGCTTGCATTGTCTAAGAACCAAGAGAATTAAAATTGATACTGACTTTACATGCAGCCCTGTAGATAACTATGGGATGTCCCCTTGTGGTATCACCATGACTGGTGCCTAGTGACAGAGCTCTGTACCGTCGTTGTCAAAAGTTAGGAGACTGACACATATTTTGTTGTTTCAGTTTTTATAGTCAAAATTTGTATTAATTCTAGATTACGAAAAGAAATCAGATGAATTGAAAAAATTGCAGTCATTTCATGCCTTGAATATTTCCCCAGTCCCAAACACTCCATTTCCACTGATTTTCAGCCCTACAACAAAATTACCTTCTTATATCACATCAATGATCTTCTTGTTAGCTCAGAAGAAAGTATTAACCAGGACAAGGCAGCTGATATAAGTCAATCAAGCAATAAGATCAGACCAGTTGCTTTTAAAGAAGGCTGATGCTTGAAATCATTGACTTCTTCCATTAACCATGGCTACCTTCAAGGAAACAGATACAATCATTGTTTTGTATCAAAAGGGCTTTACAGTCAAGGACATTGCTGCTGGTAAGACTGCCCCTAAATCAGCCAATTGTCAATAGCTTCAAAGGCAGATGTTTATTAGTTGTGAAGAAGGCTTCTTTGCACCCAAGAAAGTTTAGCAAGTTCAAGAACCATCTCAGCTACAGGATCAGCTCAAAACCAGTGCAATGCGTCTGCGCCCACAGTGAGAAGACTACTTTGGAGGCCGAACTGGTATCAAGAAGGAAAGCAAAGAAGTCATTTCTCCCCAAGAAAATCATCAAGCACAGACTGACATTCTGCAGGGAGTGCAAGGATTAGACTGCCAAGGACGGGGTAAAGTTCTTTCTCTGATGAAGCTCCGTCATTCTGCTTGGAACATCTATCTGAGATGGTTTGGTGAATTCGGCATTGAGCAGGCGGTTGGACATGAAGACACTGGAAATCCCTTCCAACTCTAACATTCTATGAGCTGTAAGAATCATTCTCCGGAGAAGAATAGGTGAGCGCTGCCATGAGTCCTGTGTCTGTCAACAGCAAAGCATCCTGAGACCCTTCATTTGTGTGGGCTTCTCACCCATGGAGGGGGAACGCTCACAATTCTACCTAAGAACACTGGAATAAGGAATGGGATCTACACATCTTCCAAGAGCAACTGTCGCGTGTGACAGACAGTCATGTGGTTTCTGGCCATAGAAGGTCGCAGCGTTTGGCTGAGCAAAATGCTCCCTGACTTTTCATTGTTCCTGCTGTTAGTATTCATTGGTATAGGTAGCTTTCCTGCTGGATTAATCTTTCTCCCTGTTGGACCCAGCAGGAGCTCGCCTTCCACCCAGCTGTGGTCATCAGTATTCTCTTGGTGCTTAAATACCCCTTCTTTCCTTGGACTGGTGCTGGTGATATTTTTCAGTTCATTCAAGCCTTGGTTGCAAGCAGTTGGCTTGTACTCCTCCTTTGCTGAATTTCTACCTGAGTCATCTAATGATAAGTAGTTATTTATTTTCCCATGTATGTCCCTCTTGTGTCATCTATAGTGTTTAATGGGGTTGATGAAGAGCCCATCCCACCTGCTCCCTATTTAGGGCCCAGCTCTAGGGTCAGGTATCCTGCTTGGCGCATAGGTGCGGAACCTACCTAGGGTGGTCAGCGACCGGCAGTAGGTTTGGTCAGAGGTCACCATCTTCCCTTTCCCTAGACACAGTGTTTCCCTTCCCTTTCGCTTGGTACTTCCCCTAGCGTGACACCAACTGCTCCCAACAATAATAAGTGACAATGCTTTTTCCAACTAATAAGTAAGTGCCTCAGAGAACAAAACATTAAAATTTGGAGTATATAGCCAGGAAACTACTCAGATCTCAATTACATTGAGAACCTGTGGTCAAGCCTCAAAATGTGGAAGGACAAACAAAACAAGAGAAATTGTGATAATTCCCAAGCTCTGATTAGACAAGAACCGGTCATCGGTCAGGATTTTCTTTAGAAGCAGATATCCAGCCGCCGGGGCGAGGGCCAAAAATTTGGGAAAATAAGGGTCAGCACTGTAAATATTCAGTCATTACATAAACAATGCATTTTGTTAATAAAAGTTTACAAACTGTTTATAAGATATAAAAACACT
This sequence comes from Anomaloglossus baeobatrachus, assembly GCF_048569485.1. Lineage (NCBI taxonomy): Eukaryota > Metazoa > Chordata > Amphibia > Anura > Aromobatidae > Anomaloglossus > Anomaloglossus baeobatrachus. Next base: position 30,422,736 of record NC_134362.1, read on the forward strand.
GAAGCAGCAAATTTTGTAAAAATCCACAATTTGTGTCAATCTCAAAACCAACAAACCTAGCTCTGTAACATTTGTGATGCGCAGCTCCATGAAATAAGGCAAGAAATTGCAAAATCAAAAACAGATTTTTTTCTTCTCTCAATCACTTAATACCTTCGCACCAATCACCAGGATTTTCCTATATAACCTAAAGCCAGTGCTATACTGGCACTATCAGGCTGATGCTATACATACCTTTTAGTTGTGAGCTCGGATGTATAGGTTTTGAAACACAAGCAAGTAAATTTCGTAAAATGAGCAGCTTTTTGAATGACAGCAGCTGCCGATCAGCTGATAGCGGGGGTGGGTATTCATATACATCCCCTCCCCCTACCTGTTATTTATGCAAATTCTATTATAGAATCGTTTTACTAAGTGACTAGAAGGACCTGTGCTGATGTCATACCCATGTGACTAGAAGGGGAGTGGCACCAGCCAACAATAAAAAAAATGTTGCTTCCTGGTATCAGCTATGTTGGCTGAGGCCCCGAACCTTCTGGTCACATGGGTATGACATCAGCACAGGTCCTTCTAGTCACTTAGTAAAACGATTCTATAATAGAATAGAGGACGGACAGGCAGGGGGCAGAAATCACTATGAATTCCCACCCCAGATATCAGCATATCGGCAGCTGCTGCCAATCTAAAAGCTGCTCATTTTACAAACTTTACATACTTGTGTTTCAAAAACTATACATCCGAGCTGACAACAAAAGGTATGTATAGAATCAGCCCGATAGTGCCAGTAAAGCACTGGCTTTAGGTTACATAGGAAAATCCTAGTGTTGGTGCGCTTTTACAATCCATGACTTTCTGGCCTGTTGAACAAATTCCATAAACGAATGGTAATACGCCTTCCATCAGATCCGGACCACACGATGTTGCAGCCAAGGTTGGTAGGAGAACACATACACTAAACTGCCACCAATCGGTTATTATGCCACAGGAGGCCATGACACATTGTTACGTGGTCCTACACGTCATCCATCATTCCCTTCTATGGTTTCAGTCCATAAGACTACTCTAAACATTAATGTGGAGACCACACATCATGAAGATCTTCCACCGATTAATTTTTCTTGCCTCTACTCTTGGATCTCTCCATTAATGCACTTTGATGACTACTTTGGTGTGTGCGTCACTTTAACAAACAACCATATCGGTCGCACCATTTATAATCTCGTTATAAAACATTCTTTGTTAAGACGAAGATTAAGAAACATCTGTTCCTCCCTGAATTTCTGATCCTAATCATAAAGAGGAACCTATAGGAAGAGATTGCGTTTGATCTGGAGACTGAAATTTCCATCCGCGGAGTTTCAGATCCACAGCTCAAAACAAGGAAAGTAGGAAGAGGGAAATCTTGGCACGGAGTGATATTTCCAGTCCCCAGCGGCAGTCAGCCTCCGATAACACAAAGAGCCCCTCTTCCGCAAGAAACAATCATCATCCGTCCAACATATCCCATCTCCAGCAAACATGGTCAACCTAGAAGATTACAGCGAGGGCTGCAGCACATCGATAAAGCCAATAACCAATACGGTTCAGTGAGGCGCCGGCTCATCACCGCGTAATTAATGTTATAATGAGCGGGGCACCGGCGCCGTCCTGCCGCAACACTGGGGCAGGCAACTTTATTAGGGGCGCTGGACAGAACGAGGACATCCTTTGTGTGGGGGCTTTAATGGTCGCCCAAATTGCCTAAAAATAGATAATCTGAAGCCCAAAATTAACCAGTCTTCAGAATGGCATGCCATGGTTATGAAGAATTAAAAGGAACTGGTCATCGTGAGAATGCCGTCCAATCTGCAGGCATCACAGTATACAGCAGGAGGAGCGGAGCAGACGGATAAATAGTTGTGTGAAAAGAAGGGAACAAAGGGGGAGGGAAAGCGAGAGGGGGAAAAAGGGTGAGAGGGAAAAAGAGAAAGAGGGAGGGGAAAGAAAGGGGGGGGGAGGAGAAAGAGGGGGGGGGAAAGGGGGGGGAGAAGGGGGGGAGAAAGGGGGGGGGAGAAAGGGGGGGAGAAAGGGGGGGGAGAAAGGGGGGGGAGAAAGGGGGGGGAGAAAGGGGGGGGAGAAAGGGGGGGGAGAAAGGGGGGGAGAAAGGGGGGGAGAAAGGGGGGGAGGAGAAAGGGGGGGGAAGAGAAAGGGGGGGAGGAGAAAGGGGGGAGGAGAAAGGGGGGGGAGGAGAAAGGGGGGGAGGAGAAAGGGGGGGGAGGAGAAAGGGGGGGGAGGAGAAAGGGGGGGGCGGAGAAGGGGGGGGCGAGAAAGGGGGGGGAGAGAAAGAGGGGGGAAAAAAGATAGGGGGGGCGGAGAAGGGGGGGCGAGAAAGAGAGGGGGGGAGAGAAAGAGAGGGGGGGAGAGAAAGAGAGGGGGGAAAAAGAGAGGGGGGGGAGAGAGAGGGGGGGGAAAGAGGGGGAAAAAGAGAGAGGGGGGGAAGAGAGAGAGGTGGGAAAGAGAAAGGGGGGGGAGAGAGAGGGGACAAAGAGGAAAAAGAGGGGGGGGAAAAGAGGGGGGGGAAAAGAGGGGGGGAAAGAGGGGGGGGAAAGAGGGGGGGGGAAGGGGGGGAAAGAGGGGGGGAAAGAGGGGGGGAAAGAGGGGGGAAAGAGGGGGGGAAAGAGGGGGGGGGAAGAGGAAGGGAACAGAGGGGGGAACAGAGGGGGGGAAAGAGGGGGGGAAAGAGGGGGGGAAAGAGGGGGGGAAAGAGGGGGGAAAGAGGGGGGGAAAAGAGGGGGGGAAAAGAGGGGGGGGGAAGAGGGGGGGGGAAGAGGGGGGGGGAAAGAGGGGGGGGAAAGAGGGGGGGGAAAGAGGGGGGGGGAAGAGGGGGGGAAAAGAGGAGGGGAAAAGAGGGGGGGGAAAGAGGGGGGGAAAAGAGGGGGGGGGAAAGAGGGGGGGGGGAAGAGGGGGGGAAAAGAGGGGGGGAAAAGAGGGGGGGAAAGAGAGGGGGGAAAGAGAGGGGGGAAAGAAGGGGGAAAGAAGGGGGAAAAGAGAAACGGGGGGAGAGAAAGAGGGGGGGAAAGAGAAAGAGGGGGGGAAGAGAGAGGGGGGGGAAAGAAAGAATGAGAAAGTGAAAAAGGGGGAAAAAGAAAAAAGGGGAACGACGATGGATCACAAGGGGAATGACGATGGATCACAAGGGGAAGGATGGAGAAGAAGGGGAAAGATGGAGAAGGGGAAAGATGGAGAAGAATAAAAAGAGGGAAAAAGATGGAGAAACAGGAGAAAGAGGGGGAAAGAAAAAGAGAAGATAAAAAAGAAAACAAAGAGAAAGAGGATATAGATACATATAAAAAAAGAAAAGAACATGTAATAAGAAGAACAATACTATGAATAGAACATTTAAAACCAAAAGTAAATCTAAAAATAAACCTGGCAGAGATAAGTCGGGGCCTAGATAACTTATGACGGGGACGCTGAATCCCTCTTGCTCGCGCTCCTTTATGTAAATGTGCCAGACTTTGCTTCTTTCCAATGTTGTCCATTTATAAAACACACAGGTGTGAGCGCGTCAGCCGTGCTTGGTGGAACTGCGCAACTGATCGGAGGCACGTCTGCCGTTCTCACAGCAAACAGCTGCTCCCTTGTTATTACAACTTGTCTCCAAAGCCATCTCCTGGCACATTAAAGTTAAATATTACAGTCAGCTCCAATGCAATATGCCGAGAATAATCCAGAAGCGGCCTACGCCAGTATACTCACTGGTAATGTATAGGACCTAACCAACCGAACAAGAGGAAGAGGCTACAATGTATCCTGCGATGGAGGGAAAGGCTACACTTCCTAATATAGGAGAACTCACTAAAAATACCATCACCTAAACTCAAAGAGCAATGTCCCCGGGGCCCCGAAGAGCAATGTCCCCGGGGCCCCGAAGAGCAATGTCCCCGGGGCCCCGAAGAGCAATGTCCCCGGGGCCCCGAAGAGCAATGTCCCCAAAGAGCAATGTCCCCGGGGCCCCAAAGAGCAATGTCCCCGAGGCCCCAAAGAGCAATGTCCCCGAGGCCCCAAAGAGCAATGTCCCCGAGGCCCCAAAGAGCAATGTCCCCGGGGCCCCAAAGAGCAATGTCCCCGGGGTCCCAAAGAGCAATGTCCCCGGGGCCCCAAAGAGCAATGTCCCCGGGGCCCCAAAGAGCAATGTCCCCGAGGAGCAATGTCCCCGAAGAGCAATGTCCCCGAAGAGCAATGTCCCCGAAGAGCAATGTCCCCGAAGAGCAATGTCCCCGGGACCCGGAAGAGCAATGTCACCAGGGTCCTGACTGTACAGATCAGGATGTCTGGATCAGAGTTCGGTCAGGAGACCCTCAGTCACTCCAGAATCATAGTCCATACTATTATTGAATTAATGTGCTGTCCATTGAGGGTCTGGGGAGGGGTAGGGGGGGTAATTTCTCTCTGTGGAGAGTGGCACGCCAGGATAAGGAGACTTCTAGGACATGCAACGCTGCACTGACGTGGCAAGGGTGATTAAAAAGTCTAAATTGACTTGTAGGATAATTATATTCACTAAATAGTGCTAGAGTTCAAGTCTTTATTCTCTCTTAAGAGGCTATTTTCTTATTTAAATTCCCAGAGGAGCATTGTATAAGTCTCCTTTTGCCAACTTGGCACTCTCCACAAGGAGAAACGTTCCCACTTACATCCTCTGTTAGAAGATTCTCGCCCAGCCAAATCAAACATCCTGCTGATTTTCACTGATGAGGGGCAAAGAGCCTGAAACATGTCTCTGAAAATGGAGTGTTTGGTTTGGCTTCTCATCCCAAGTCAAGTGGCAAGGCTTGATGACAACAATAATGCATCCGGGTTATGGATAATAAAAACTTTGGATTATGTGGAATTAATGGAAATGTACAGAATATCACCAGATTATTAGGATAATGTCAGATGGGAACATCTTTTTAGTCTTCTGTTTTTCTGAGATTTTAGACCATCTCTGGCTTATCAGGGGTTCTGGACTGTCAGATGGCGGAATACATTTTCTTCTGTTGTTAATCTTGCTCACCTAGTGGTCTACACTGGTACTGTGCGTGTTGCATCCCACCTAGTGGTCTACACTGGTGCTGCGCGTGTTGCATCTCACCTAGTGGTCTACACTGGTACTGCACGTGTTGGATCCCACCTAGTGGTGTACACTGGTACTGTGCGTGTTGCATCCCACCTAGTGGTCTACACTGGTACTGCACGTGTTGGATCCCACCTAGTGGTGTACACTGGTATGGCATGTGTTGGATCCCACCTAGTGGTCTACACTGGTACTGCATGTGTTGCATCCCATCTGGTGGTCTACACTGGTACTGCATGTGTTGCATCCCACCTAGTGGTGTACACTGGTACTGCATGTGTTGCATCCCACCTAGTGGTCTACAGTAGTACTGCATGTGTGGCATCCCACCTAGTGGTGTACACTGGTACTGCACGTGTTGGATCCCACCTAGTGGTGTACACTGGCACTGCACGTGTTGGATCCCACCTAGTGGTGGACACTGGCACTGCATGTGTGGCATCCCACCTAGTGGTGGACACTGGTACTGCACATGTTGCATCCCACCTAGTGGTGTACACTGGCACTGCACGTGTTGGATCCCACCTAGTGGTGTACACTGGTACTGCAAGTTTTGGATCCCAAAGCATTTCAGTTATTTTGCGTCGTACTCGTGTGCAATTTATCTGCAACTTCTCATGGAGTCAGGACTGTATGCTTTTCCGATGATCTATCGGGGGCTGTCAAGTGCTGAATGACAGATGGCGCTCGGCAGGGAGCGCTCGTAACCTCACGCTGGGGACTTTTTGCACACAAAGCGAGAACGGTGACAGATGTGGTGATTAGAGTTATATTACTTATGGCAGATTTGAAGCTTTATGGAGTAATAACTGTAATTATTATGTCTATTAATAATAAAGTATCCAACATGATACAAAAATCTATATGAAAGAATTGAAGCTCCTCCCCTTTCTGAGCTCCTCCCTCCTCTCTATGCAGCGCCGATGTCTTGTAATCTTCTCTTTCACTAGTGATTTAGATTTTTTTTATAGCTTAGACCCATTTTTTCTTGCCTATCCAATCATTTTTTTTGTTGTGCTTATACACTGCAGCTTATCTGTGGAAGAAAAATTGCAGTTTAAAGCATGGGGGTGGGGAAGAGCAGGAACTAGATTTCACACCCCGTGAGACTCCAGAAGACAATGTAGGTGAGGACTGCTTTATTTTTCTAATTTAAATGGAAGGGTTTTTTGTTAGTAACACTTCCTATTTTGCTTTAAATATTTTATTTCTTTACTGGGTGCCAACTGTATCTTATAGGCTGCTACATCCCATGACAGAAGTAATGTATGTAAATAGTGACTGCACCAGCAGAATAGTGAGTGCAGCTCTGGAGTATAATACAGGAGGTAACTCAGGATCAGTACAGGATCAATAATGTAATGTATGTACACAGTGACTGCACCAGCAGAATAGTGAGTGCAGCTCTGGAGTATAATAGAGGCGGTAACTCAGGATCAGTACAGGATCAATAATGTAATGTATGTACACAGTGACTGCACCAGCAGAATAGTGAATGCAGCTCTGGAGTATAATACAGGATGTAACTCAGGATAAGTACAGGATAAGTAATGTATGTACACAGTGACCCCCCCAGCAGAATAGTGAATGCAGCTCTGGAGTATAATACAGGATGTAACTCAGGATCAGTACAGGATAAGTAATGTATGTACACAGTGACCCCCCAGCAGAATAGTGAATGCAGCTCTGGAGTATAATACAGGATCAGTAATGTAATGTACACAGTGACTCTACACACTAGAATAATGCTATCTGTGAATTATACACATGATAACATCCTTTAGTCTGAGGTTGTGCAGTATGTTTCCTGCATTGTTCTGAAGTGACTAGTCTGGGAGGCCTCTGGCTGTGTAGTCGTGGCAGCACTGTATTCAAGGCACATCCCTGGCTTCATCACTTCTTTAATGTTGAGAGAGTGTATGTCGGTGTCTTCATCGGCCGATGCACAAAAAGGCTGCAGGCAAAAGTCCAGATGCAATAAAAACGACATTTATTCTCAAAGATAAAACACTCCGGTCAGCGGATTCCGGCAATATTAGTGGAGCTGGGGACAACCTGCCCAAACGCACCCTCTAGTGGGATATGCCCAAAGTACTCCACTTCCTCCGGGCTCCCACTCTTCAGCCAAGCATACACCGGACCCACACCGGCAGAATAGGCTCTGAGGTTGCGTCCACCTCCTGATCTCCGGTGTCCCTTGATGGTCCGCTCACACAATCGCACTTGCCGCTGCAGATGCTCACTCTCCGCTGACCCGGATCTTTCTGTCTCACACACATTCAGACCTTGCCTAGCAATCCGGCCGACTCCTCCTCCCCGGTGGCAACAGCCGTCCCACCCGGCCACTAGGGGGTGCCCTAACACATCATATACAATAATAAAAATCAACACTTTTAATAATCACAATGCCGGGTAACTATGCTAAACTAGTAGGGGGTAGGCCCACCCACTACATGCCTCCCCTCTTAAAATCCGAGCCTCCCGGCAAGGCTCTTAAACACATAAAAACATAAACACATAAAAACCTTTCGGTTCAGTCCTCAACAGCGGCACCAGTTCAGCGGCGCTCCCGGTCTTGAGGGGCGCTTGATGGCGCAACAGCGCTCCCGGTCTCTGGATAGCGCCCGGAGGCTCAACAGCGCTCCCGGTCTTAGATGGGCGCCCGGAGGCTCAACAGCGCTCCCGGTCTTAGATGGGCGCCCGGAGGCTCAACAGCGCTCCCGGTCTTAGATGGGTGCCCGGAGGCTTCAGTAGCGCTCCCGGTCTTCGCTGGAGGGCAACAGGCCCGTCAAACTTTGCAACAACAAAAGAACTTTTCGCCGGTCTTGAACAACACCGGTCTCGGCAGGTGCTGGAGGCAACAACTTACTCTGGGGGCCAGGCTCTCTTCCATTCTTCCGCTTGAGCCTGGATGTAGGCCCCCAGAGTTTGTCCCGGTTGGCGGCGGATTCGCCTGAAAGACACCGGGGCGTAGGACGGTTCCTCCGGCACAGCTGCTGCAGCTCCTCTTGGCGGTGACGGTGTTCCTGCCCGGGATGGTGGTGGTGCATCCAGCATAATGACCGGCTTATTAGTCACGTTTTGGGTCACCGCTACCACGGCTGGGAACTTCTCCGGATCAGGAGCCGGTTCCATCGCTGCTTCCGGGACAGCAGCCAGGACGCGCCTGGGCTGAGGAGGCGCGGGCGGGAGCGGTTTGGCATGGCTCCGGCGCCGCTCTTGCTGCTCCTCCCACTCTATCTCCTCCTGCCACTGCTCCGCTTCCCGGGTGGTTGGCATGCGGGAGACGCAGACGGCAAACAGGCCGCGGCTACCGGCATCCGGCAGAAAGGTGACTTTTTCGCCCGGCCAAAGGGTGTGAAGTCGCTTAGGGAGTCCTTCGACGTCGAGATGAACCCGGTTATAAAAATAATCATCCCCGGTCTCTACTTCTCGGATGAAGCCGTATCCCTCTTGCTGATTAAACTTGACTACCACCCCGGTCACAAACTGCTGGGCTAACTTCTCGCCACCGGAACCGAACAGCATTTCCCGGGCAACGGTCTCAGCCAGGAGCCGTTCCTGGACGGGGTCAGGCTTCGGGGCGGAACACTGGGGTGCGACTCCTCCGGCGAGACGATGACTGGGTCCCAGAAGAAGCCCAGGTGGTCCCTTCTCTAGACGCCCGGCTAACTCCTCGACCGACTCTGGCGCCGGAACAAATGGTGTGACGGCGGCGTTAAGCTGCGGGGTGTCCCATGGGAGAGCAGCAGCCCCCGGACGGCTTTGCATGGGCGGAGTAGCATAGGTCGCCTTCACCTCTGTGATGGTGCTCCCGGTTTGAGCATCCCATGAGGTCTTCCAAGAAACTTTGTCTGGCCTCGTAGAACCTCCCGGTCCAATGGGAAGGTCCGCTATCGTGGCCTCGCTAGCAGGGGCGAACCGGGGTCGGCCTCGACCGAGGCTGATGAGGGCCATAGTCGTCGCCAACTCCGCAGGTTGCCCAAAGTTCTCCATCTCGGTTTCCGACAGAATCGCTAGTAATGGCGGTGGTGTCGACGCTGAGGCTGGAGGAAGTGGAGGCGGGTCTTCGTTTCCCGCTCTTACACGGACTCCACCTCCAGACTCACGCATCATCTTGACTCCTCGCTGAGGTACTTCTTTTTCTTCTTCCGCGCCCTGGAGCTGGCGCCTCCCCTCTTTGGGCGGAGTACTCCATGCTTTCTCTTCGGCACCGGCCAGCCCCAGGCTCTTCTTTCGGCGCCAACTTTTCGCGCGCTCTCGTTATCTTCACAGACGACGGCCATCTTGCCGCCATCTTGTGCCCGGTCCAACGCCTTGGGCACTTCTTCTTCCCACCATGGGACTGGAAATCTGTTCTCATAGCCCGGAGACGGTGCACTCGGCACCACTTGGTCTCCGGCTTCTTGGGTTCCTGGCAGGGGAATCGGATCCTGCCGACTACGCCACTTGAAGTGACTAGTCTGGGAGGCCTCTGGCTGTGTAGTCGTGGCAGCACTGTATTCAAGGCACATCCCTGGCTTCATCACTTCTTTAATGTTGAGAGAGTGTATGTCGGTGTCTTCATCGGCCGATGCACAAAAAGGCTGCAGGCAAAAGTCCAGATGCAATAAAAACGACATTTATTCTCAAAGATAAAACACTCCGGTCAGCGGATTCCGGCAATATTAGTGGAGCTGGGGACAACCTGCCCAAACGCACCCTCTAGTGGGGATATGCCCAAAGTACTCCACTTCCTCCGGGCTCCCACTCTTCAGCCAAGCATACACCGGACCCACACCGGCAGAATAGGCTCTGAGGTTGCGTCCACCTCCTGATCTCCGGTGTCCCTTGATGGTCCGCTCACACAATCGCACTTGCCGCTGCAGATGCTCACTCTCCGCTGACCCGGATCTTTCTGTCTCACACACATTCAGACCTTGCCTAGCAATCTGGCCGACTCCTCCTCCCCGGTGGCAACAGCCGTCCCACCCGGCCACTAGGGGGTGCCCTAACACATCATATACAATAATAAAAATCAACACTTTTAATAATCACAATGCCGGGTAACTATGCTAAACTAGTAGGGGGTAGGCCCACCCACTACAGTTCTATCGTGGCTCTATTACAAAATGCGCACTGTTTTAATTATAGTGAAGGCTAATGTTCCCGTTGTGTAGAATGACTTGGACACGTGGGATTTTATCCTCTTCCTTATGATCCATTAGACACAATCTCATTCCGGTGATATTTGTGGACACTTCTCCACCGTGGAGCCCTGGTACAGGGGCCTCTTTATTTTTGCAGGCGGTGCTGCATGGTTGCTTTGCCATAGTCCTGTGCACGGTGTATTCTTCAGCTGCTGCAGATTGTGCGGCTTCTTGCTCGGTAGCAGCGTCTTCCCGGGGGCGACTTTGCACCTTGCTCTCTTCTCCTTCTGCTGGAAACCACTTTACTACATCTAATTGCTACTTGGATAATTTCGCGAGCGTCTGATGAGCTTTGATGGGGATTTTGGAACAAAACCCCTCTACATGCCAGTATTAACATTTGCTAACGCCTTACAAATTACCCCTACATATGTTCCATGCCTTGGAAATGACTTCCAGCTCGCAGCAGAGAGAAACTTCCCAACAAAAAAGGCTCAATTTGGTGAAAAGAAAATAAAAAAAAAAATAAAAAGAGGAGAAGTGGAGAGGGGAGCGGGGGGGCGGGGAGCGGGGAGCGGGGGGCTCTCTGCTCCTTTGTGGATTTGGCCTAAGCATCTGATATCGGCAAATGAAGATCAATGCCCGTCCTAATGGTTACAATGAAGAAATTGGTCCCATTCATCAAGGTGAGAAAGTCTTGTAAGGGGCATCTGGTGTCAGCGGCGTAGGGGCTCGGCGGACATTCATCACCCCGCTTATTAAATGATTGCAGCCAGCTGCTCCCGAATTAACACCGGCCTAATGATTTAACTCCTGGTTTGCTGCACAAAAGCTGGAGATATCAATTCTTTTCTCTGAGCCATTTTTCACTTGTATGGTTTTGCCTTGTCTTAACTCTGCTCTGCTACATCTTTATGTCACTATGAAATATTGTCTAAGACAGTCCGGAATCTGGCATGAAAATGCGC
>NC_134362.1:30434130-30593743 GCF_048569485.1 Anomaloglossus baeobatrachus
TCCAGAGTCTCGCAGGTTTGCCTCAACCATAGATTTACTGAAATATTACCTATCAAAGAGATGTTTTTATTATTTTTATTCATTACGTGCAACGTTTCGGATCAAGAGACCCTTCATCAGGCAGGGAGCGACAAGGATCCAGTTGAGAAGGCATCAAGAACCTGACCTCCAGTAAAAACGTCATCTACGTATCCCCCATACCTGCGTCATCCACGGATGCCTCCATAAGTGTGTCATCCATTGAGACGTGAGGAGACCCAGAAGTGCACATATCCCAATCAAGTGCACATATCCCAATCTAATCTCCAAAGTTCATTTATTGGAAATAGAAAAAAAAAAAAAAAAAAACCAGAACGGAGCGGATGAGCCAAGAAAATCAGCGTCTACCGGAGTCTGACCTTCGCGACCTCAGCCTCTTTATATCAGTAGCGGTGCATGTCTCACCCATATGCTTTTCTTTCTACTATCCTAAATTACATATTTCAGGACGGCTGCTATTCAGACTTGAGGCGCTCGTGCAATACTTAGATTCCACTTGTCTATTACCGGCACGGAGAGAATATTCTGACTGTATTCAGTTTTCAGAGCGAGTTTAGTCATGCAGTCGCCTCTCTTTGTGATGATCACTAAAACCTTTCAAAATGTCACATGCAGACACAATATTACTGAGGAGCAGGAATCAAGCTCCGGGAGCCGCAGCCGAAGTTTCATCAAGTTCTTTTATATTAAAGTTTTATGTCATCTGTAGAAATATTAATGCAGCGGGAAGAAAAGGATTTATTAAAGGGGATCGGAAACCGCAATGAGAAATCAGCCTACTCCAAGGTTTGGGGAGGATCGGTCCATCCAGCAAAAAAGAGAAAGGGGGTCAGTGCAGCATCTAACCAACTTTGGGACCCCAACTCAGGGGTGTTCAATAGCAGTACTCTGTTTGACATATTGGGGAACCCTAGGTGGGTGACCATGGGAAAACGAGATATAGCCTGTGTCATTGCATTAGTTTCTTAAAGGGAATTTGTCACCAGGTTTTTGGTCCCCCATCAGTAGGGAATAGATCCCCTGATTCCAGTGATGTGTCACTTACTGGGCTGTCTATCATTTTGATAAAATCAATGTTTTCTCTGCTGCAGATCTATCAGTTATACAGAGCTCATGAATATGCTGGACTACCTGCAGCACACCAAGTAGTCCTGTAATGATAATATCCCGATGATTAAACAGTGATTTTATCAAAACTATACTAAGCAGCCCAGTGAGTGAAACATCACTGGACTCAGGATCTCTGCCCCTACATTATGCTGCTCTCAGATTTATCCCTATGGAAATCCTTGAATCTAATGTACTAAATTAGATATTCTATGTAAATATGTATGTATGTAAATTATTGTTCTTTTCTTCACTTCTTTCAGTGATTTGGCGTGAAAAAGGCCTCAAGTTAGGCCGAACCGTCCCATGTCTTCTCTATCACTGTATTACTAATAAATATACACCAAACTTTTGCAAAGAGAATTCAACGCCGCCTTCTTTTTTCATTTATTATCTCTAAGAATGAGAGTGCAGTGTATGTCAATTGAGTTATAGTTGGACTTGAGACCTCTCACTTGCACCTCAGAAAACCGCTTTTTTTGGCAGTGTGCACACCATATATTTTATGCTGGACTACCTGCAGCACACCAAGTAGTCCTGTAATGATAATATCCTGATGATTAAACAGTTATTTTATCAAAACTACACTAAGCAACTCAGTAAGTGACATCACTAGAATCAGGATCTCTGCCCCTATATTTTGCTGCTCTCAGATTGGGTGGCAAAAACCTGGTGACAGATACCCTTTAAGAACAGGTAAAACAGATGCATTCACTAAAATTATGGTACGTACATACGCCTCAGTATGCCTTCAATTCTGAATAAATCCCCAACAGTGTCACCAGCAAAGCCCCCCCACACCATCACACCTCCTCCTCCATGCTTCACGGTGGGAACCAGCCATGTAGAGTCCATCCGTTCACCTTTTCTACAAAGACACGGTGGTTGGATTCAAAGATCTCAAATTTGGACTCCAGAGCAAAGCACAGATTTCCACTGGTCTAATGTCCATTCCTTGTGTTCTTTAGCCCAAACAAGTCTCTTCTGCTTGTTGCCTGTCCTTAGCAGTGGTTTGCTAGCAGCTATTTTACCATGAAGGCTGCTGCACAAAGTCTCCTCTTAACAGTTGTTCTAGAGATGTGTCTGCTGCTAGAACTCTGTGTGCCACTGACCTGGTCTCTAATCTGAGCTGCTGTTAACCTGCGATTTCTGATGCTGGTGACTCGGATAAACTTATCCTCCGCAGCAGAGGTGACTCTTGGTCTTCCTTTCCTGGGGCGGTCCTCATGTGAGCCAGTTTTTTTTGTAGCGTTTGATGGTTTTTGCCACTGCACTTGGGGACACTTTCAAAGTTTTCCCAATGTTTCAGACTGACTGACCTTAATTTCTTAAAGTAATGATGGCCACTCGTTTTTCTTTACTTGGAATTTGTATTATGGCAAGAAAAAAGCAGCTAAGTAAAGAAAAACGAGTTTAAAAATCTTATACACATTTATTTCCTTTGTGTGTATTGGAACAACACAAATAAAAAAGGCAAATTGGACATACTATGACACAAAACCCTTAAAATGGGCCGGACAAAATTGTTGGCCTTCTCATCTTAATATTTGGTCTCTCACCTTTGGAATAAATAACTTCAATCACTTCAAATGTAAGTATGTGATGAAAGGTAATCGTTCGCACATCCTTCCACTCTAAAGATTTGTTCCCAACATGTGATTCATAGAATATGGAAATTACATATAGGAATGCCCAAACAAATTATGGTGTGTTGGAGAAACCACCTGGGATTTTAAAACCAGCGTGAGTCATCACCTCTATACCAGTCAAAATAAGTGTCTCGACTTATATATATCCACTTTGTTGATCATGGACATACAGAAAAACAACAAATGCCGTATAAAGCCCTGTGCGCACGCTGCAGATTTGCTGTAGAAAATGTGCCTAATATTGCTGCAGTCATTCCCCAGCAAATCCTATGGGTTTTAAAAAAATGCTGCGCGCACACTGCGTTTTTTTATACCTGTGGATTTACCCACGGAATTTCCACTGCGGAATTAATGAGCAGTCACTTCTTTTCTGCAGGTACCTGTGCTTTTTGCCATAGATAATGGTAAAAATCCGCAGGGACCGACCTGCAGAAAATGCGCAGTAAATCCACGGTAAAATCGCAGGCAGATTTCGCTGTGGTTTTGGTGCTTTTTTTTACCGCGGGTGCGGGATTCTTTAAGAGGGTCTGGATTTTCCTTAAGAAATAGGCACTTTCTAGTGGGCACATGGCCATGGCATATTGCGGATTGTATCCGCCCTTTGAGAAGGGGTGGAGATAGAGTTAAACAAGTAAAGAAAAAGGGAATTAGAGTGGATTTACAAATTATATATATTGAAACCTAAAGGTTTAAATATAGATTTTAAGATGAATTGTGCCATGTAGTTCTGAGGTTTGCTCACTTTCACCTCCTCTGCCATATGGGGTTTTTATATGATGATAATAATAAATGTATCTTTTTTCTTCTCTTACAGAACATATATTAATGAACAGAATGACTCATCTCACCTTGAGGCTTTTTGTTGTTTTTCTTTTAACAGTATGAAGATTCATTGCCTTCATACTTATTACTTTTTTTTACCAGAAAGCTTTTTCTTTAAATGACATCACCTTGGGAATGGATTGGTGCCATGGATGTTTGAATAATCTGAGTGCACTGTATATATATATATATATATATATATATATATATATATATATATATATATATATATATATATATATATATATATATATACTGTATATATACACATACACACACTTACACATACATGCATTATATTATATATACATATATATATATATAATATAGTTTGTGTGTGTATAATATATATATATATATATATATATATATATTATATATATACATATACATATATATATATATGTATTACACATATACACACACACACACACACACACACACACACACACACACACACACACACACACACACACACACACACACACACATATACAGTCATATGAAAACGTTTGGGCACCCCTATTAATGTTAACCTTTTTTCTTTATAACAATTTGGGATTTTGCTATTTCAGTTTCATTTATCTAATAACTGATGGACTGAGTAATATTTCTGGATTGAAATGAGGTTTATTGCACTAACAGAAAATGTGCAATCCGCATTTAAACAAAATTTGACTGGTGCAAAAGTATGGGCACCTCAACATAAAAGTGACATTAATATTTTGTAGATCCTCCTTTTGCAAAAATCACAGCCTCTAGTCACTTCCTGCAGCTTTTAATGAGTTCCTGGATGAAGGTAGATTTGACCATTCCTGTTTACAAAACAATTCCAGTTCAGTTAAGTTTGATGGTCGCCGAGCATGGACCGCACGCTTCAAATCATCCCACAGATTTTCAATGATATTCAGGTCTGGGGACTGGGATGGCCATTCCAGAACATTGTAATTGTTCCTCTGCATGAATGCCTGAGTAGATTTGGAGCGGTGTTTTGGATCATTGTCTTGCTGAAATATCCATCCCCTGCGTAACTTCAACTTCGTCACTGATTCTTGCACATTATTGTCAAGAATCTGCTGATACTGAGTTGAATCCATGCGACCCTCAACTTTAACAAGATTCCCGGTGCCGGCATTGGCCACACAGCCCCAAAGCATGATGGAACCTCCACCAAATTTTACTGTGGGTAGCAAGTGCTTTTCTTGGAATGCCGTGTTTTTTTGCCTCCATGCATAACTCCTTTTTGTATGACCAAACAACTCAATCTTTGTTTCATCAGTCCACAGGACCTTCTTCCAAAATGTAACTGGCTTGTCCAAATGTGCTTTTGCATACCTCAGGTGACTCTGTTTGTGGCGTGCTTGTAGAAACGGCTTCTTTCGCATCACTCTCCCATACAGCTTCTCCTTGTGCAACGTGCGCTGTATTGTTGACCGATGCACAGTGACACCATCTGCAGCAAGATGATGCTGCAGGTCTTTGGAGGTGGTCTGTGGATTGTCCTTGACTGTTCTCACCATTCTTCTTTTCTGCCTTTCTGATATTTTTCTTGGCCTGCCACTTCTGGGCTTAACAAGAACTGTACCTGTGTTCTTCCATTTCCTTACTATGTTCCTCACAGTGGAAACTGACAGTTTAAATCTGAGACAACTTTTTGTACCTTCCCTTGAACAACTATGTTGAATAATCTTTGTTTTCAGATCATTTGAGAGTTGTTTTGAGGAGCCCATGATGCCACTCTTCATAGGAGATTCAAACAGGAGAACAACTTGCAAGTGGCCACCTTAAATACCTTTTCTCATGATTGGATACACCTGCCTATGAAGTTCAAAGCTCAATGAGGTTACAAAACCAATTTAGTGCTTTAGTAAGTCAGTAAAAAGTAGTTAGGAGGGTTCAAATCAAGAAATTGATAAGGGTGCCCATACTTTTGCACCGGTCAAATTTTCTTTAAATGCGGATTGCACATATTCCATACAATAAACCTCAATTCAATCCAGAAATATTACTCAGTCCATCAGTTATTAGATATATGAAACTGAAATAGCTGCTGCAAAAAAACCAAATTGTTATAAAGAAAAAAGGTTAACATTAATAGGGGTGCCCAAACTTTTTCCTATGACTGTGTATATATATTATATATATATATATATATATATATATATATATATATATATATATATATATATATATATATATATATATATATATATATATATATATATATATATATATATATATATATATACACACACACACACACACACACACACACACACACACACACTTTTTACCCCCCCCCCCGTAGTTTTTCTATATATAGTTTTTCTATTTATATTTTCCTGATGTTCTTCGTTTTTACACTAGGGTTTAAATACAGAGGATGAAAAATATATAAAAAAATATATAAAAATATAAAAATATATAAGTATATTTCCTGATTCTAAATACATACACCATTCTCTTAGTCCTCTCTTCTTATCATCTCTTGCTTCTCTTTATCTGTTTTAAATGTGTTTTTCTTTATATTTTGTCTCTATACAATATTATAGATAGTACTTCTTTATCCTAATGTGCTGATACACCACTCTCCGTTGTGTTAACGGACAGTGGTGCTCCTTTATTCTTATTATCTTTACATTATAGTAATCACATGATAAGGGGGCACTATTTGTCATTTCTCGATTTCCGTGATCTATTCCTTATAATTCTTCCATCTGTTGCTTATGACCGTGATTTCCGTCCAGTTGATTGGATGTGAAGTGGTGTGGGCTGTCTGCGCAAGTCCGCGCTTGCCAACCATTTAGTTTTACATGTTGCCAGCCAGGATCGTCACTTCCGATTCGTGGACCGGAAGTGACGTTCCGCGATGTGATATGCGCTAATCAAGCGGTCTATTTAAACTTGGGTATTGGGCTGTCAGATCACACAGACCGCGGACCCGGACGGGCAGCTTCTCCCTCTTCTCCAGGATTTCTCATATGTTATATTAGAGCCTTTTTGGTGAGTGTTACTGCACGGCATTGTTTCGTATTGTTTGTTTGATTTTACCAGATGGGTTTTCTAGTGCTCCTATTTTTCATTGTGCTTTCATTTTATGCAATTTAATACTGAATTAGCAAGACACAATTTTTGGTCCTTGCATTTTCCTCTATTTTTCTTCTTTTTTTTTTTTCTATAATTTATTTCAATATATCATATTTCCTTCCTTTATTTCTAGGAGGACATTGTATCTGCCAGTGAAGTGGCTCAACTGACAGATCATTTATTCAGATTTTCTGTTTTTTTGACATTTTTGTATGTCATTTCTCATGGTTAATGTATTATCGCTAGGTGAAATTTCTGCCTTTTCTGATACCATGATTGTATTATGCCATTATATTTCTGTACATCTAAAAAATTCTTTATGTATTTCTTTATTATAGTGTTATCTGATGAAGGTCGGAAGACCGAAACGTCATTGATAAAAAATTTACACAAAATTGCTTTCTAAAAACGAATAAATAAAAATTCAAAATAAATTTCATTTCAATGCTTTGAGTGCTGGATTTTTTTCGATATTTTCACACATACATACACACACACACACAGTACACTCATGTTATTCAAACATATCTCTCCCTCTCTCATATATATATATACACATACATACAGACATATACACACACATTATAATATATATATATATATATATATATATATATATATATATATATATATATATAATATAGTGTGTGTGTGCGCGCTTATATACACACACACATATATACATATATATATATATATACATATATATATATATATATATATATATATATATATATATATATATATATATAATATATACACATATATATATATATATATATATATATATATATATATATACACACACACACACACACACACACACACACACACACACACATACATATATATATATATATATATATATACATATATATATATATATATATATATATATATATATATATATATATATATATATATATATACACATATATATATATATACACACATATATGTATATATACATATACACACACATACACACACACACACATATATATATATATGCATAATATGCATATACACACACACACACACACACAGTACACTCATGTTATTCAAACATATATTGTATATATATATATATATATATATATCTCCACACATACATACATATATATACATACATATACATATATACACACACACACACACACACACACACACACACATCATATATTATATATATATATATATATTATACTTCTTGTGTGTGTGATATAGATATATCATTTTTTAGTATTATAAATAAAATATAAATACAATATAAAACAAAACAAAAATAATTGGGTAATTTTCAGAAATCCCTTATATACCAATCATTAAAGTAATTTAAAAAAAAAATGTACAAAGTCTATAGGAATTCTATATAGCATTATAGAGGTGCCGGCCTTCCTTGTGTCACACACCATGTCACCCGTACAATCCATGGCACCCTGCATTATCAGCCATCCTATGTGAGCCGCAGATCTTCACGCATTTCAGCTCCATATTAATATCCCGCTAGTCAGCATAACATGACCATACACCCCCATCCCCTCTCGTTATTCCTGCGCTCCACGCAACAGAATGCACGATGCTAAATAAAGATCATTCTGAAAACATTTTTCCTTCTATTTTTAAATATTTAATTTTGTGTAAACTCAAAATCAAAAGGACGCAAGGAAAAAAAAAAAAAAAGATGTAAATGAAATGTCACCGTGTAATTAGGATGTTGGCTCATGTGAAATGCATATTAAATGTCATTTGAAAACCGCCATACATTATTCAATCTCCATTAGGTGCCATCATATTTTGTACTCGTTGCTCACAGAATATTCAAATGAGGCTGTGCAGAAGCTGCGCCCCCGCGTCTATCTCCACAGGCTGCCGGGGTGTATCAGTGCGACCTACACTGATCAACACAAATCATTATCTGATCTACTGCTCAGTACATTCATGCAACGGTCAACCTGACCAGCATATTATTAGTATTCTACAATATCGTCATATTGTGTCCATTTGATTGCTGGAGGGTTCATCACTCAGACCTACCACAATTAGCGGATTGCTTGATAGGCCTCATATAGAGAAGATTGAATAATCTACTCGAATAGCAAAATTCTCACTACCTGAGGCCTCCACCAGGGGGAGCTCACTGTATACAGATCTTGTTTATCTGTTAGGAGTCCCAATATTATGTGACAAAAGAAGACAACTCAAGTATTGTGGCCACAGGGTAATCGACCACCACGGTCCTGGAAGAGGATCCCCTAGGTGTTTTGACTGTAGCGGCATACATAGTTAAAAATGGTGAAGGAGCAGAGAGCCCTTGGATCCCTGCGCCACCACTCACTCTAAGGCTGGAGTCACACTTGCGATTGGAAAATCGGACCGATTCTCATGCTAGAAAGTTGCATGAGCTCTGTCCGAGTGTTGATCCGTGTGCAATGCGATTCTGTGATTTTTCTCATGATTGTAGTCCATGTGCAATCAGTGTGTGATCCGTCTGGGATCCGTTTTTATTCTCAGCAGCTATGTCCTCTGCCATTCAGCTCTGCTACATGGCCGCTGACAGCAGACACAGACTGCCATGTAGCAGAGCTGAATGGCCGCTGACAGCAGACACAGACAGAGCCGCACGATAGGAATGAACTCGGATGAACTTCACCCGACTTCATTGTCATCCCGCAGCTGTCTGTGTGTCATGGCCTGATTTTCGGTCACCGGTGAAGGTCTCACTGGTGACCGCAAATCCCCTGAGTGACATAAATGATCTGCGCTATCAGCAGTGCCGGTGCCGTCCATGAGGTTACCCGCGGCCACAGCTGAAGTTCTCCACCTGAGATCTGTGCCCGCGGGTAACATGAGTGACGTCATCGCTGATAGTGCAACTCACTTCAGTTGCTGTGGGGAGCTCACAGAGAGGGGTCATGGTCTGTGACCGCTCTCTATCAGCTTCTGATGTAGCAGAGCTGACAGCGTCGAGGGACCTCTGTGGATTACGTCGGACCTGGAGGGATATTTGGGGATTAATAAAGTGGTGAAAGAGGGTGTGTTTTTTGTCATTTATTTCAAATAAAGGATTTTTGGGTGAATCTCTTTATTTTCTTTAACTTACAGGTTAATCATGGAAGTTCTCGGGGAGACGCCTGACATGATTAACCTAGGACTTAGTGGCAGCTATGGGCTGCCATTAACTCCTTATTACCTCGATTGCCACCGCACCAGGGCAATTCGGGATGAGCCGGGTACAGTCCCAGGACTGTCGCATCTAATGGAAGCGGCAATTCCGGGAGGCTGGTGGCTGACATTGTTAAACTGGGGGGCTCCCCATAACGTGGCGCTCCCCATCCTGACAATACCAGCCTGCAGCCATCTGGCTTTACCCTGGCTGGTATGAAAATTGGGGGGGACCGCACGCCATTTTTTTTATTTATTTATTGTACTGCATGACATAGACCTGCCCACCGGCGGCTGTGATTGGTTACAGTGAGACAGCTGTCACTCAACGTGGGGGTGTGTCTCACTGCAACCAATCATAGGCGCCGGTGGGAGGGGGAAAGCAGTGAATACTAGATGAGCGGCCAGCTTTTTCAAAAGAGGAGAAGCCACCGGAGCAGTGTGACAGTCGTGCAGCGCCGCGCAAGTGATTGGGGATCGGTGAGTATGAGAGAGCCCGACAGAGAGAGCCCGACTGACAGAGAGAGAGAGAGCGAGACCGACTGACAGAAAGAGAGATTGACCGACATCGACAGACCTCACTCATTTCCAGTGTTTTCTGCAACATGGGATAAATGTATTTAGAAAAACGGATGTCACTAGGATGGTGCGAGTGCTGGTCCGTGTGACATCCGTTTCTTTTCACGCTCCCATAGACTTGCATTGGAGTGACTCTCACATGAAACGCTACAAAACGCAGCATGCTGCGCTTTTTTTCTCAGTCAGATTTGGACTGAAAAAAAAAAATAGCAGATGGGAGCTGCCTCATTGATTAACATGGGTCCGAGTGCAATGCGAGATTTTCTCGCATTGCACTCGTGCGAGTTAATCGCAAGTGTGACTCCAGCCTAAGTAACAGGCTTTTTAAACATTTTTTAAAGAAAAAAAAAAGCATGGAAAACATCATTACTAGAAGAGGAACGGAAAAATTATTTTTTTACTTTTGTCTGAAGATGAAAAAGGAGCATTAATATTTTATAGGGGATACAAATGGGGACACAAAATATAATATTTTAGGGGCACAAAGAAAAACAATGCAAAGGGGACATTAGGACTTCTGCAATGAGTGTATTAGGATTAAATAGGGTACACTTTTAGCTGGTGGGCAAAGAAAGCTGGTGCACTGCTAACTGTGCAGGTATTATGCAGGTGGTGAAAAAAATGTATTTAGAAAGTTACAAGGCGCCTACAGTGAGATCTGGTGGTGCCAGTGTCCTTACATGGGGCTGCATGAGCGCTACTCATGTCATGGAGTTACTGGTGTCAGGGGGCTACATGTCATTGATGGGATCATGAATTCACAGATGTTTTGCTCTATATTGAAACATGATGTTGCCATCACTCTGTGCGCTTGGTAGACGTGCACTTTACCAACATGATAATGATCCAAAACACATATCAAAGGCTGCATCTATAAAGAACAGGGTAAAAGTGATCCAATAGCCAAATGTCTCCTGATCTGAACCCAATCTGTCACCTATGGGGAATTCTGAAGAGAAAATGTCATCACTGTGTGCTTGGTAGACGTGCACTTTACCAACATGATAATGATCCAAAATACACATCAATGGCTGCATCTATAAAGAACAGGGTAAAAGTGATTTAATAGCCAAATGTCTCCTGATCTGAACCCAACCGGTCATCTATAAGGAATTCTGAAGAGACAATGTCGTCATTACTTTGTGTACTTGGTAGACGTGCACTATACCAGCATGATAATGATCCAAAACACACATCAAAGGCTACATTTTTAAAGAACAGGGTAAAAGTGATCCAATAGCCAAATGTGTCCTGATCTGAACCCAATCTGTCACCTATGGGGAATTCTGAAGAGAAAATGTCATCATCACTCTGTGTGCTTGGTAGACCTGCAATTTACCAACATGATAATGATCCAAAATACACATCAAAGGCTGCATCTATAAAGAACAGGGTAAAAAGTGATCTAATAGCCAAATGTCTCCTGATCTGAACCCAATCAGTCACCTATGGGTAATTCTGAAGAGACAAGCGGTCATCACTCTCCATCCAGCATCTAGGCTCTAAAATAGCTCATTCTTGAGGAATGGAAAGAGATGTTGCAATAGGTCGCCACCTTGTTCATTCCAGAACATGACTTGCTGCTGACCCTAAAAATCATAGGGGTCATACAAAATACTAGAAGTAGGTTGTACTCATTTGTGTAAAACTGAAGTTATTTAATTGAAAATTATAATCTTACTTTCATGTTATGGGTTAAATAAATTGTTCCACGGAACTCTGTTGTCAAAATTCCGTGTTCCGTGAGATATTGATTACACTCTTAGTTTTCAAATGGGGTGTACTCATTTATGTTGAGCACTGGAAAAAGAAAAACACATTTTCATTCCTTGACAGAGACGTTAGTTTTGTTTAAGGGACACATGTACTTTCTATATAATTATCGGAGGAAGCGAAATCTTCATGAACAAGTTCTTCTGCCTCGGTGGATCCACTCTCCTCTGGGAGACGACAAATCAAGCAAATATAAATATCAAGTCTCGGAATAAGATGTCGTATGCGGGAAGCAAACAAGAAAATATGTGTTTTATCCCCCTTATCTAATCACAATAAATGTGAGGTTTTTGCACGTTCGGTAGAAGCTCCTTGAGTGAAGCATTAATCTGGGATTAGAGATGAATTCTTAAATCCCGTGACACTTCTTGATAAAACATGATGCACTCCGGAAATATGGGACAAGCCTCCGTCTACAATAATGGGAACATTGTTATCTAACGCAGATAGCAGCAATGTGCCCTCCAAGCTGTAACACATGCAGAATGCTCCATTACTCATGAGCATAGCAGAGCCGGGCGTGCGGACCCAACATCCTTACAGCTCCAGAGCCAGGGACACTTAAGGGTTCTTCCCAAAAACCTAATGTGGTCTTATAATAATGCACGTCGTTAATTTGTGCCAACCCAAGCTTGGTTTACCCACCAGTTGCTGATCTGTCTCCTCCTGTATTTCCAGTGCTCCTGGTCGATCATCAGCAGCGGTCTCACTCAGCTGCTTCCTGCCGGTGAAAGAAGATGCCGGCCCTGGGTACTCCTTCACCAAGAAGACTCTGTGTGCAGATGTGACTTTGGGAGGGGTGCATGACACTTACTGGTTTCTTCAGGCCGCTGTCCATCACATCGCTGGCTGTCGCCATCGTAGACAATCAGTAACACACGCAACACTAGAATTCACTTAGCCAACCAAAATCGTTCACCGTTATGACAGACATGACCATCATTTTCGTTCACTCCATGTGAGGTATCGTTCCTCAACCTGTCCCCAGATATCTTGGATCTCATTCTCAAGCTCCGGGGTCTATGCCTCCTTTCTCCTCTTTGTCCGATTCTGGGCCCTGACGACCTTCTTAGCCCGCCGGGATGAGCCGTAGGCTCCGGACCTCTTAAGGTTACCGCAGATTTCCCGGTCTGTCCCTAGCAATGAAACCACATCTTCTCACACTTGAACCCTATTCGCTACTGGTCCCCTCCCGAACTTTTCCTCCTATTCTTTTCCACCATCTGCCACTCCTCCCTTCCACTACCTTAACCCTATCTTAGCTAATCCTCGAAAGGCAAGGCATAGATGGCAGCCATTGGTTCAAACATATATGTCTTGTAGACCGTTGAAAAATATAAGTATACGGTGTATACAGCCCCCTACTACACCAGCATAGCTCTGCTCTGCTTTCACCGTTGACAAAGTATATTCTACATGACAGTACACTATGTACTGCCTACTCCTGCACAGTACCCTGCCTGGCCGATTTTATCTTCTGCCATCTACATCAGTATAGCTTCCTCTTTACATCATTGCTAGCGTTAGCTGGTCCCTAGCAGAGCTAGATTCCCCTGCACTCCTCTGTAATGAAGCTTGTAATAATTGGGCAGTACAGAGCTGAGCTGTGTTTGTTGCTTGCGGTGGTTGTACACTAAGGAAGAAGTAGACGACTTGATAAAATCGCATTCAGTTCACTGAGTATCCCGGTTTATTTCCCCTAGGAATATCACCAGCAACACAGAGGAACCACATTTGTTTCCCTTATGGCTTTCTGTTGCTCGCCGCTGACAGACCAGTGATGTGAAACTACAAATGCAAATCAGTTAATGCATATTGCAGCTGAGGCATAGTGGCTAAGTGATTAGCACTCTCTGGGGATTACACAAATTCAAGGGAGTTTGTATGTTTCTCCACTTGTTTCCACAGACTTCTCCCGTTTCCTCCTAAATTCAAAAAGTGATACTGTTAGGAAATTTAGATTTTGTCCCCAATGGGGACAGTAAGGCTGATGTCTGTAAAATGATGTGGAATTAATGGCATTATATAAGTAAAATATATTATCTTCTGCCATATAAATCAACTGAGCAGTAGTTGTAATTTCAAATGTAGTTTTCATATTCAGAGAGGGGAGGAAGCCTGCAGCACTGAGGAGAAGCAGTGTGCTGCTGGAAAATGTAGTTGTATTCTTAAACAGTGAAGCTGGATACACAAAGGGGCAGATAGAGATGCAAAAAGGTCCAAGACAAAACATTTTGTTGGGCTTAGTCTGTATATTAATTATACTGAGTGCTTTGTGAAAAACCTTGCACTTCTGGAAATAATTCCTTTAACGGCCTCCATATTGTCCCAGATTACAGATTTTCCCAGGTCGTATACGGATATATAAATTACCACTTTAGAGACATCTATCTAGTAGCATATGAAGCATCCTTTGGTCTTCAGAACCGCAGCAATCCAACCTGGTGTCAATTCCAGTAGGTGTTGAAAACATTCTGCACAAGAGCTTTTCAAAGATGGCAGAAGTTAGATGGAGGTACCAACCCTCTCTGAGCAGCCTGTTCTATTTCTTCCCCAAGATGCACTATAGGAATAAGATCTGAGGACTGAATGCCAGGAAGCAAGGAAAACTCTAAGGACGCTTTCACATTGCGTTCTGACCTCTGTTCAATGGTTCCGTCACGGTTTCCACCTGAATCTACTGCAAAACAGGTTTCGGACGCATGCGCCGATAGGGCCATTGTCTGTAATGGTACAGATGGAGTCAGCCTCTGCTCTGTCGTGCACAATTTTCGGGCATATACGCTTTCTGGAGGCGGACAACCAGATCCAGTTTGCTATGTCTGGGGGTCCATCGCCGAAAACCATACACTCCTGAAAATTGTGCACGACAGAAAACACGGTGACTCAGTCTGCACCATTATAGCCAATAGTCTCATCGTTTTGCGGGGGATTCAGACGGAAGCCCCAACGGGACCACTGAACACAGGTCAGAACACAATGTGAAAGGGGTCAAAGGCATTCCTGAAACCAGCCCATGACTAAACGACCTTTGCGGCATTGTCCTTTGGTCATAAATAGATGAACTTGGCCATCAACAAGGCTTGGGTAAGAACTACTGTTTAAACATCCATGAACAAGAAAACCTTTCCCCACCATTAGTCCACCTCCACCATCCTGAGAAGGGTTTATGGATTCATGCTGGTTGTGCCGAATTGTGCAACAAAATCAGGATTAATTTCTCCAATAGCCCAAGAGCTCATCAAAATGTACAATTCCACTTGCCTTGGCGGTAGTAATGGGCCCCCCAACCTCTCGAGCCTTTGGGCAGCTGCACCAATGATATGTCCGCCGCTGCCACAGTGGCAGCCATCAAACTCTGTCATCGTCTGCCTTGGCACTGTGCTGAGCACCGAGTGTACTCAAGCACAGATCAAGTGGTTGGCATATGTAAAGCACCTGAACTTTGTTTTTTTTGTAAAGTCTGTGCTTGATACAAAACACCGAGATGAGCAAAGCCAAACTGTAAAGACTGTGCTTGATACGAACACCGAGATGTTCAAAGCCAAACTGTAAAGACTGTGCTTCATACGAACATCGAGCCTGGGGTTCGCTCATCTCTACTCACTAGAGACTTGTCTCCAGCAACCATGTGCATGGAGTTTTATACTGCAAATGTGAATGCATCAGATAAGTAGACAGGTTTGCCTTCCATTCAGAAGCCTAAAAAAAGAGAAGTCACTGGGTCCTTCTCCGATATCACACAGTCAACAGAGCGAGAGATTATTGAACAATCCAAAAATCCTTTATTCCAAGCAAAACAGAAGGTCCATAAAATAATCCACCACACAGAGGGTAAAGTAGTCCAGTAATGGGATAAAATGTCATGGTGATCAGTCACAATCCCCCAGAAGTCCTTTTCCAGGGAAATCAGGGTTTCTCAACGGGGCTCTGACGTGCTGCATGTAGCCGCAGCTTCTCCCCCAGAGGATGAATCTTCCCGCTTCTCTCTTGTCCTTCTCCAAACTTAATAATCCCTCAGGTAAGCAGACAGTTTGTGAGGGTTCCAGGCCCCCCTCCCCCACATCTAGGGACAGAAGCACTGCAAGGGGGGTTATAACCCTGCAGACAGGACAAATAATACATAGAATGGACAGAGCACCACGCCTAAAATCCGAACCTACACAAAATGATACACAACCCACAATATCACATAATCCACAGTAGTATGTAATAGCAATTATAGCTATTCTTAACGCTGCTTTCTCAGAAGAGGACATGTAAAATTAGGAATTTTTGGGTCACTCTATATCCCCTTGAACCTGATGTGGCTTCAGATTCCATATAAATAATAGGAAAATAATATTCCTCCAACAGTCGCAACCCCTTCTTCCTTCTATGCATCGGGGTGGGCTATGAATGCATTGATGGGATCCTGTATAACGGTACAACCATCTATGTAATGAAGAAAACAGTAAAAACCCCTCAGCTGCTACCGGAGCTCTGACTACAATGACTAATAGCAGCTCTTTGTATTTCGAAAGGTGTTTTATGTGCAGAAAGTTTGCAGAGAAGAAAGAGCAAAAGTCTAGAACAAGCTTTCCGTGCAGAGGATACAATTTACCGCAAAAATCAATGACTAGAGCAAAAAAAAAAAAAAAAAAAAAAAAAATCACAAGACTTACTAACTGCAACAAAAACATCGATTTTTATCAAGTGCCTTTTATGCTTCAGAAGTTTTGTGTAAATTCAGCCTGGTAGGATCGGAGCCGCACATCGTCTTAGTGCTGGAGAAGTATCACAACCCCCATCATGTAAATTAACCATATGTCACATTCTACAATAGGAGAAAAGTGCTGCCGCACTTGTGCATCTAAGCCAATTATAATAGATACAGTCTGCGAGGATTTTGTATCTTAGCCGGATATGAGATACAAAGCACTACATGTTCCAGAAGGTTTCGAAGCACACAAGCCAGTTCATATCATAAATGTCAAACTCACTTTTTGTTTTACCTATAAGGCTATGTGCCCACGCTACAGGATTTATCGCGGATTTGACGCGGATTTTGACGCGGATTTAGCGCGGATTTGCCGAAAATCTGCAGCACAGCTACTCCCCAGCCATTTCAATGGCATTTTGGAAATGCTGTGCCCATGCTGCGGATTTTTCCGCTGCGGATTTTGCCGCGGATTTTGATGCGGAACAAACTGCAGCATGTCAATTGTTTGGTGCGGATTTGGTGCGGATTTTCTGTTTTGAATGGGGAAAAAAAAAAAATAAAATCCGCATCAAAATCCGCGGCAAATCCGCGGTAAATCCGCGGTAAATCCGCGGCAAATCCGCGGCAAATCCGCGGGTGCGGATTTGCCGCGAAAGTTGCGGATTTTCAGGCAAAAAAATCCGCAGGGACCTTTTACTGTGGACACATAGCCTAAAAGTTCCAACGTAAAGAGATTTACATGTATCACTGTCACGGTTGACAGACAAGACAGTCCTGTGGTGTCCGGCTGCAGAAGGTCACGGTTTCTATTTTGGACCCTGCTGATATCTTGCAGTTCAGCTGTAAATCCTTATCCCCATGCCCTGTGTCTATATATACCTGCATTTCCCCTTAGTTTGTTGCCGGTGATAGAGTTTACTCCTATGCTTTCTAGATTAGCAGTAGGCTTGAAATCTGTCATAAAACATTGTTGTTTGTTGCACAAAGTCATCTTGCAGATAAGTTGTCCGTTTGCATTCCCCTGTGTGTTCTTTAGGTCTTCGTGGGGTTGACTAGTGCTCATCCCATCCAGTCACTACCTAGGGCCTATTTCAGGGTCAGCCAGGGCCTAGGTATCCAGATCGGCGTATAGGTGCGGAACCTATCTAGGTACTTCAGAGGAGCCAGGGGCCAGTGGTAGGATTTACAAGGGGGGGGGGGGGGTTACCATCTTCCCCCTTCCCTAGAGACAGTGTTTCCCTCCCCATTCCCAGTTTGTCTGGTATTGCACCATACCTATCGTGATAATCACCCACTACATTATACCAGTAAAGAAGAATACTATTGAGGGTTTTAGCTAAAGAAAATGGTTCTCATAGATAGAAGTGCAATCTTAAGGTTTCTGCTTCTGACATAATGGATCAATACTGCAACAAAAGAAAAAAAAATATGCTGCTGGGACAGCCCTATTGTAAGGCAGCTGACCCCCAGGGCAGGAGACGGACAAAGGAATAGACTGGTACAGATGGGGTGGAAAGGTGGGTATGGACAGGAATGCTGGGCATGGCAGGGGTATGGGAAGGCAGGTACTGGAAAAGGACACAGGGATAACAGAGCAGGAACTCAGGACCTGACAACTAGCTAGGTAGCAAAATGACTGACTTCCTAGAAGCGTAGCGTAGGAACCTCCTCTAATGGGAGGGTGCCTTAAATACATTGTGCCACTCAGTCATAGGCCGAGAGGCATTTCATAGAAATAACATGCAATCCCTTTAAGAGGAGGGTCAGTGAGCATGCACTCGTGTTAGGCCCGTTTCACACATCCGGCATTTCGCTTCTTTGCCGGTTCCGTCACACTCCAGTACAGTGCAATACAGTACAATGGCATCGCGGCAAGCTCCAGTCACATGCTCCGGTCACATGAGATCATGTGACCGGAGCTTGTCGCGATGCCATTGTACTATATTGCACTGTACTGGAGTGTGCCGGATCCGGCAAAGTGGCAAAATGCCTGATGTGTGAAACTGGCCTTCGGTGAAGTCCCAGGAACCCTGTGCAGCATGTACAAGTTCCGGGAGGGGAAGGAGAACGCAGCACGCGTAGGTGGCCGGGGGAGTGCAAGGGAGGACTTGACGCGGCGGTAGTGGTGAGTCAGCATCTCAGCAGCAGGGTCGCCACCAGGGGGGGACAAACAGGACTCTAGTCCAGGGCCGCAACAGAAGAGGGGCCCCGTCACGCTTCATTTATTGGCTTACAAACCAGGGGCGCCGCGTAACTACCGCCGTTGCAGCAGAGGTCACCTGCGCCACTCAGTGCGACGGGGCCCAGGGCCCGTACACAGGTCCACCGTCCCCTGCATCGCAACCGCTGCTGAACCCCCTCCCCGCAATGAGGAAAGAGTCAGCGTGACAATATCCGGCGCGGACTCCTTCCTCATTCTCCTGGCTGCGTCTCCTGCGCTGTGGCAGGAGCCATTTGGAGGAATCTTACCGTGCCAAGAGGTGAGTAACTTGTTACTTGTTTTATTCAATGAGTGCATGGTGGCCTAAGGGGGGCTAGGACAATTAAGAGGCTGGAGTATAATAAAGAGGACTGTTGGGGAGCATTATACTCTATGGGGTGCATTCTACTATATGAAGGACTAGTATGGGGGTGCATCATACTACCGTATATGGGGGACTATGCAAGTGCATTATACAATATGGGGGACTATGCCAGTGCATCATACTATATGGGGGACTATGGGGGCTGCATTATACTATATGGGGGTGGACTATGGAAGGTGTGAGGGGTGGAGGCGGAGCTGGGGTAGAGTCTCAAGGGGGCCCCAAAATTATGCCAGTCAGGGGCCCTGAAATTCCTAGTGGCAGCCCTGTTAGCAGGGACGCTGGGGCTACACCTAATCATGTGTTTGACCTGGAAATATCTACACAGGGCATAGGGGAACAGCACTGGAATGCGGGGGTCTTCTACTGTCCTGTGTAGTTGGCTTTCCCTACCTCGCCAGGTGCAGATACTGTCCCTACTAGTCTATGTCTATAGTATGGAGTCCCATAAGCATCTGTACCATGGACGGAGACCATGCCATACATATACTGTGCAGACAGCCCCCCCATTACATCAATGGTGCCCCTTCAGCACATGTAACAAGGATGCATTTACCTTCATAGCACATGGACGCCTTTCCTTGCAGATTTTACATTGCAAAATCTCTTTCATTGAATTGTACAGAATGTCAATAATCAAAAGGCGGGGCGCGGGGATGTTTTGCCAGCACTTTGCAGGATCCTGTTATTTTGTATCACCGCAATCTACAACTAATCAACACTTCTCCTGCCGAAAGAAACAGACTGAATTCTAATCTCAGATGGATCTTTACGGCTGATACGACGTTACCGAATTGTTTCCCACCATTAAAATCAGCGAGATTACTCATCATCATCCTCAGTGATGACATCACCAGCCAAATGGAGGAGAACAGGAGCCAATTAGCGATCCCCACCTGAGCGTTCTGCAGAACCCGTCTGACCCGTTCAGCACCAAGGGACCGACGTAATTGGAACAAAAATTGTATCCAACTTCCAGCAGTTGGACGTAATCTACTTTTGTGGTTTATTTATTTTTTGCCACTTTGTTGCAGTTTTCGTCTCGTGCGGTTGTTGTGTTTCCATTAAGCGGTTTACGATAATGACTCATTCACTAAAAGGAGAAGGAAAATTTACTGCACAATTAGGAGTTTTATTAAGCAGATACTTCACCAGCTAAAGAAATTCCTATCAGCATGGAGCCTTGATGAGGTCCTCCATCAACGGATCAGCGGAGGCGACGATCATCACTCAATCTTCCGCTAGTTTCACGGAGGAGTCGGCGGAAGGTCAGGAAAGGCGGCACAAATCTGTGCCAAACCATGGTGTATTCTCCAACAAATCCCAAACTGAGGGCAACCCCAAAATAACTCGACCCCTGTAATATCCTGACCCCTTAAAACTAAAATTTAACTCTAACCCCCAACATGGTATGTAGTGGGAAACTTATTTAAGGTTATTTAAAAATGGGCCCAGTGTTGTGGGGGCTGAAATCCTGATTTCAGCAATGTGTCACTTACTGGGCTGCTTAGTGTAGTTTTAATAAAAAACAGTTTAATCAGCAGGAGATCATCATTACAGGACTACTATTTATGCTAATTCTATTATAGAATCGTTTTACTAAGTGGCTAGAAGGACCTGTGCTGATGTCATAGCATATAACCAGAAGGGTCGGGGCCTCTGCCAACAGAAAAATAATATTGCTTTCTGGTATCAGCTATGTTGGCTGAGGTCCCGCCCCTTCTGGTCACATGGGTATGACATCAGCACAGGTCCTTTTAGCCACTTAGTAAAACGATTCTATAATAGAATTAGCATAAATAACTAGGAGGACAGACCGGTAGGGGGCAGGAATCACTATGAGTACGCACCCCAGCTATCAGCTGATCGGCAGCTGCTGTCATTAAAAAAGCTGCTGATTTTACAAACTTTACTTGCTTGTGTTTCAAAACCTATACATCCTAGCTGACAACTAAAGGTATGTAAATAATCAGCCCGATAGTGCCAGTATAGCACTGGCTTTAGGTTATATAGGAAAATCCTGTTGATTGGTGCACTTTAATTGGGACCATATGGTAAAGTTGCATAGGATAGAATGGAGCAAAAATTAATTGCAAAAGTACACACACCCTCCAGAGGCAAACAATAGGTCTATACAGTGAAAAGCAAGCAGGGGGGGTAAAATAAACACACAAAGCAGAACTTTCCATTAGATTTGCAGGAATGATGCAGGAATGTTGTGACTGTTTATGTCGGATCTTTAGTGGTTTCGACTAATGGAAAGTAATGAGGACGTTCTGCGGATCGCTGCCATATCTATTTAGAAAAGTCTAAAATATTTCCGAGCCTGGTGAAATCTGCAGCGGATTAATATGCCGGCCTCCTACAAAGCTGATGTCTCATTTTAATTATGGTTTCGCTTTAATGGGTTTTCATTAAATTAGAGGATAGAGAAATTACCAGCGAGCGCGACTAATGTATCACAGGTGAACTCGCCCGGATCAGTGACGGATCAGGTAAGATGCAATCCTGCCGACGCCGCAGCTTAACAAACCGCCATTATCAGCAACCTAGATGGGAGAGAAGGCGACAATGCGCGCACTCATCCGGAACAGTCCACGCTTGGTTTAAAGAAACGTTAAAAAAAAAAATTAAAGTTTTGATTATGGAGTCACAGGAGACGAGCAATTGTGACAGAGGGCGACGCCGCATGGTAGGGGGGCTGCAGACGCAATCTAAAAGGAGTTGTAGAAAGGAGTAAAATAAAACAGCAGGTTTAATCCAAAAGAGTCAACAGGTAATGTGTGATCCTGCCACCAAAGCCCCCATTATGCATAACCACCCCTCATGCCTCGCCTATGAACCCCAATCATCAGGTCTCCTTTTTGTAGGATTTAACCATCTTACCCCTTTTAAGGCTGAGCTCCTAACATTTCTTGCAAAGCAGTTACTATCATGCCTCCCCCTCCATGTATGAGCCCCCATCATGCCTCCTCCTCCATGTATGAGCCCCCATCATGCCTCCTCCTCCATGTATGAGCCCCAATATTACCTCCTCCATGTATGAGCCCCCATCATGCCTCCTCCTCCATGTATGAGCCCCAATATTACCTCCTCCATGTATGAGCCCCAATATTACCTCCTCCATGTATGAGCCCCCATCATGCCTCCTCCTCCATATATGAGCCCCCATCATGCCTCCTCCTCCATGTATGAGCCCCCATCATGCCTCCTCCTCCATGTATGAGCCCCAATATTACCTCCTCCATGTATGAGCCCCCATCATGCCTCCTCCTCCATATATGAGCCCCCATCATGCCTCCTACTCCATATATGAGCCCCCATCATGCCTCCTCCTCCATGTATGAGCCCCCATCATGCCTCCTCCTCCATGTATGAGCCCCAATATTACCTCCTCCATGTACGAGCCCCCATCATGCCTCCTCCTCCATATATGAGCCCCCATCATGCCTCCTCCTCCATGTATGAGCCCCCATCATGCCTCCTCCTCCATATATGAGCCCCTATCATGCCTCCTCCTCCATGTATGAGTCCCCATCATGCCTCCTCCTCCATGTATGAGCCCCAATATTACCTCCTCCATGTATGAGCCCCCATCATGCCTCCTCCTCCATGTATGAGTCCCCATCATGCCTCCTCCTCCATATATGAGCCCCCATCATGCCTCCTCCTCCATATATGAGCCCCCATCATGCCTCCTCCTCCATGTATGAGCCCCAATATTACCTCCTCCATGTAGGAGCCCCCATCATGCCTCCTCCATATATGAGCCCCCATATTGCCGCCTCCTCCTCCATGTATGAACCCCCATCATGCCCCTGTACCGCCCGGGGCTTGGCCGGCTGCCGAGCCGCTCGGATCCGTGCTCGTCAGTGGGTGGCTCGAGCTCCTCATGGACCCGGGGGTCACGTCGCTTCTGAAAGGGAGTTGCTGGCGCTACGTGAGGGGTGGTGTTTGGTGGGGTGGTCCACGGCCTGGGCCGCGGTTGTTTGGGGATTAAGTTCGTGACGCCACCCACGGGTTGTGGTGAATGGATGGACACCACCGCTGCCGTTGACTAGGCTTCCGGGGATAGTGTTGCGCTGCCTGGTGTGGACTCCTCCGTGGGTAGGGGGATGATGGTCCCGGGGGCCCGAGGGAGGTGCTGAGGCGGGGGAATGTATGATGCTGCTGGCGTGTCGGTGCGGTGCGGTGCGCGGCCTGAAGGCACTATTGTACTCACTATTACAAACACGCTGGAGTCTCTGGTAAACCAAACAAGATGGTGGACGGTGCCCGCAGCCGGCTGCACTTTTCCCCTTTCCAGTTGGTGGTTTCCGCCTATCTCCTGCACCTCACTTTTGTAGAAAATGACGACTCCTATGCCTGAGCAACGGTAGTCCGCTCTCCAGCCTGATGTATGCCAGTAGAGCCCGTGTGCCCGCAGACGCTGGCCCGTGGGGCCTCGATGCCTGTGTCGCGGGCGGAGGAGGGGACGCCGCGCTCTCCCACTGCTGCTCGGGTCCGGCTGCCGCGGCTGCTGCGGCCTGCTGCTGCTCGGTGGCTCGAGCGATGAGCCGGATCCCGGGGACTCTAGCGGCGCTCCTCGCCCGTGAGTGAAAGGGGGTTGTTGGGGTGTGGGGATGGTTTATTGTCCGTGACGCCACCCACGGTTGTGGTGATTTATTGGCACCACCGCTGCTCTGTATGGGGATCCCGGGAAGAGTGGTATGGAGCAGCCAGTTGTTGTGTTGCCCCTCCGTGGGTAGGGGTTGGTGATCCCGGGGCCCAGTGATGAGATGGGAGATGCAGGGCTTGGTGGGCGCAGGGACGCGGGGGCAGCGCGGTGCCTTGCGGCACTGTGGTACTCACTCAGCCTGAGACGTTGACACAGTTTTTCGGTAAACCACACGGCTGGAAAGACGGTTCCCACGGACGGCTGCACTTGCTCTCCCAGTAGGTAACGGTGATGTCCCTTTGACCTGCACCTAGTGTTTCTGTGTTGGTAGCGATGGGTTCCCACCGGTAACCCGCTCCCCGACTTGTATATGGGCCGGAGAAGCCCTGCTTTGCCCGCAGACGCTGGCCCCGAGGAACTGGTGCCCTGGCGGTGGCGGTGTTCCTCCTTAATGGTTGGACTTTTGCCTTCAGTCGGGACTTGGTTGTTTGGAGACAGACGTCCCCTTCACTGACGGATTTGGCAAATTATGGCGACTCCTAGCCTTGCCGGGGTCCGAGAGGCCCCTGCCCTGGTGCTGACTGTCCTTCGTATACTGCTCCAGACCGCCGGGCCACTACCCATCCGCGGCCCTTCCAGCAACCTCCGAGCAGTCCCCCTCCAGACAATCACCGCTGTTGCTGACCTTGCTGACACCGTCCTGCACTTAGCCGGATCAACTTCAGGCCTTTCTACGCTCACTTTTACTCCTTTTCTTCTTTGCTCCACTACTACTTCACTTTCACTTAGCTGTTTACTCCTCTCCGTCCCTAGCTGGACCCCACTCTCACCCTCAGCTAGACTTCAACTCCCTGGTTCTTCCAGCCTCCAGAGCTGTGTACTCCTCGGTGGGCGGAGCCAACCGCCTGGCCCACCCCCTGGTG
Organism: Anomaloglossus baeobatrachus; assembly: GCF_048569485.1. NCBI lineage: Eukaryota > Metazoa > Chordata > Amphibia > Anura > Aromobatidae > Anomaloglossus > Anomaloglossus baeobatrachus. Next base: position 30,459,219 of record NC_134362.1, read on the forward strand.
TGAACATCAGCCTCTGGAGGAAGGCAACAAGCATTTTAGTAGCTTTAGTGTTCCTAACTGGGATGTAGGGTGTGGTGGTGTGATGACCTGTGACCCCTGGCTTGCCCAGGGCGTCACACCTGGGCGGTGGCTTTCTACCCCTATGGTTGGGCTGTTGTCTTTAGTCGGGTCTTAGGTGGGAAAGGGCCTAAAGTCCAGTCCTCAAGCAGTTGATTCGACTCGGTCCAGTTGTTTCTGGGCCTCGTACTGGGTCTGAGTACCCCTCCTGGTGCTCCGGTTTCCAATCAGTTCCCCATTCGGTAACGGCGGGCCACTACCCGGTCCCGGTCCCTTACGGTTCCACCGGCTGTTATCCCAGCTCCTGCAGGCGGCCACCACCGTCTGCCTTCTTGCCAGAGGTGACTGGGCTTCAACCCAGACACCTGGTGTTAGACTGTGGCAGACCTGGACGCAGGTCTGCCCTTGAACTTCACTCCACTCCACTTTACTGTCACAACTAGACTAAACTGTTTTCCTGCCTCAGGGCTTGTGAACTCCTCGGTGGGCATGGCCAACTGCCTGGCTCCGCCCCCTGGTGTGAACATCAAACCCTGAGGGATATGACTAGGGTTTTGTAGGTTGGCTGCTGTCACCTTATTAAGGGGGGAGGCGTTTGTGTAAGGGCCTACCTGTGACTACCTGGCTAGTCCAGGGCGTCACACCCCCACCATGTACGAGCCCCCATATTGCCTCATCCATGTACGAGCCTCCATATTGCCCCCTCCATGTATGAGCTCCCATCATGCCTCCTCCATGTATGAACTCCCATATTGCCTCATGCATGTACGAGCCCCCATATTGCCTCATGCATATTTGAGCCCCCATATTGCCTCCTGCATATTTGAGCCCCCATATTGCTTCATGCATATATGAGCCCCCATATTGCCTCATGCATATATGAGCCCCCACATTGCCTCATGCATATATGAGCCCCCATATTGCCTCTTGCATACATGAGCCCCCATATTGCCTCTTGCATACATGAGCCCCCATATTGCCTCTTGCATACATGAGCCCCCATATTGCCTCATGCATACATGAGCCCCCATATTGCCTCATGCATACATGAGCTCCCATATTGCCTCATGCATACATGAGCCCTCATATTGCCTCATGCATACATGAGCTCCCATATTGCCTCATGCATACATGAGCTCCCATATTGCCTCATGCATACATGAGCCCTCATATTGCCTCATGCATACATGAGCCCCCATATTGCCTAATGCATACATGAGCCCCCATATTGCCTAATGCATATATGAGCCCCCATATTGCCTTGTCCATATATGATCCCCTATATTAGCTCTTCTCTGCAGGAGACCCCCATAATACATGAGCCCTCCTCCTGCCTCCTCTCTGTAGGAGACCCCCATAATACATGATCCCTCCTCCTGCCTCCTCTCTGCAGGAGACCCCCATAATACATGATCCCTCCTCCTGCCTCCTCTCTGCAGGAGACCCCCATAATACATGATCCCTCCTCCTGCCTCCTCTCTGTAGTTGACCCCCATAATACATGATCCCTCCTCCTGCCTCCTCTCTGTAGGAGACCCCCATAATACATGATCCCTCCTCCTGCCTCCTCTCTGCAGGAGACCCCCATAATACATGATCCCTCCTCCTGCCTCCTCTCTGCAGGAGACCCCCATAATACATGATCCCTCCTCCTGCCTCCTCTCTGTAGGAGACCCCCATAATACATGATCCCTCCTCCTGCCTCCTCTCTGTAGGAGACCCCCATAATACATGATCCCTCCTCCTGCCTCCTCTCTGCAGGAGACCCCCATAATACATGATCCCTCCTCCTGCCTCCTCTCTGCAGGAGACCCCCATAATACATGATCCTGCCTCCTTTCTGCAGGAGACCCCCATAATACATGATCCCTCCTCCTGCCTCCTTTCTGCAGGAGACCCCCATAATACATGATCCCTCCTCCTGCCTCCTTTCTGCAGGAGACCCCCATAATACATGATCCCTCCTCCTTCCTCCTCTCTGTAGGAGACCCCCATAATACATGATCCCTCCTCCTTCCTCCTCTCTGTAGGAGACCCCCATAATACATGATCCCTCCTCCTTCCTCCTCTCTGTAGGAGACGCCCATAATACATGATCCCTCCTCTCTGCAGGAGACCCCCATAATACATGCCTCCGCTATGGATGAAGTTGAATAGATTATGTGTAATACAGGCAGAGTCAGAATGTGAGGATTTCTTTTGAGATCACAATGCTTGCAATAAAATATTATTATCTGCAGAGCGGAGAGTTCATGGAATAAGGCAATCACTTAGCAACCGTGATAACATATTTTATCGTGTATCCGCGCTGCCGGCGGCCCCACACAAGTCTCCGCTGCGCCTCATCAAGACCACTATTCAGCCACTCACAAAATCGCTCTCATAGTACCTTGACACTGACAACATGAGTCACAGCCACAACGACAACAGAAAGCGCGCGGCATTCATTACTACAGGCACCAAGGCTGCAAAACCGATGCCGATAAATAAACATAAAAAAAGCAAAAGGTGGCGGAGTTAAAGGTGTACAGCCTCAGACACCCTCGCCCCTGGGGTATAGTGTAGCGCCCTGGAAAACCAGGTAGATGCACACATAGGCCCCCGCATAACAGCTATCCCACAAGGGGTTAAATCAGCTGACCTGAAACCCTAGTCACCCCCTTCCCCCAGGGCAGGACAGACACACCAGTGGGAAGGGACCAGGCGGTTAGGAAACGCCCACCTAGGGGTCTAGAGAGCCCGGGGCGGGAAAACAGTCAGTTAAGGAAAAAGTTAAGGTTCAGTCAAGTGGAGTGGAGTGGAGCTGACAGGTGCCAGGGTCGGAGCCCTGACACCTTGGCTAGGTGGCAGACGGTAGCCAGAGTCAGCAGGAGATGGTAATACGGCTGACTGAGATCCGAGGTTGACCGGGACAGGGTTGGAGCCCGCCGGTCCGACACCAGAGAACCGACCCGGAAACTGCATGCACAGAGGAGATACTTGGACGCTGAAGCCAGGACCGGCACCGACGGCGTAGCTAATTAACCAATTGAGGGCAGGATTTTAGGTCCTGTCCCAACCTAAGTCCCGAAAAGCAGACAGCCACCCACCGAGAGGGATAGGGCAACCGCCAGGGCCCGTAGATCCCAAGGGTCAGCGTCAGACGGGCACGGCTCCCAACCAAAGGACCGGGAGTGGACTCCCGTGTTTCACACCGGGAAGTCCTACCTACAACACACTGAGTGCAGAGGAGAGAGACTTTGACTACCAACCTGGGTGTGGGATCAGATACACCAGTCTGTGGCAGCCGGCCACCATCACCTTGGTTTACCACAGGACTTGTGTGCTTTATTCGACCGTGAGTAACATCCCCGGCCTGGCCGGGTGCGCCGGCCCCTGCAATCACCATCCTCAGCATAGAGACACTGGGCCCCGGGACATCCATCCCTACCCACAGAGGGGTTAACATCCAGCTGCCTGCCCAACATCCCCGGGAGCCCCGCAACGGCAGCGGTGGTGCTACACCTCACCACACACCGTGGGTCGCGTCACAGACATTTTACAACCAATCCCGTATAAATAAGTCCCCCTTTTATTCGGAGGGTCCGTACCATAGATCCGGATCTGAGCAGCACCGGCTGCTGGCACGGGGGCGGCACAATAGCCTCCGGCCCCCTCGCCCCTGGGGTATAGCCTCCGGCCCCATCGCCCCTGGGGTATAGCCTCCGGTTGCCCGCCCGCTCTGCCTTCTGCCTTTACTACCATATGACAGAGCGGCCGGTGGTGCAGAGCTCATTGATACCAGCGCATCCTCTAATAGAAGCCACCGGGGTAACAAGTCCAGTCATGACATTTCTTCCTCCTGAATCTTCCTTTATCACCTGTGACTGATATTACTGAGAAGGAACCGCAGCAACTCAGCCACGAAGTGCAAACCCCGTAACGTTACAAAGCATGGGGCCGAGTGCTGAGGACCCAAGGGCTGAAAAGCCACCACTGCTCTGCTGACCCAATAACTGCAGAGTCCAGACCTCCATTGGTAGCATTAGCACAAACACTTTGCCCACCGGGAGCTTCATGGCCGAACAGCTGCAGCCATAAATCACCAGCACAATGCCGAGAAGCTGCAGCCGTACATCACCAGCACAATGCCGAGGAGCTGCAGCTGTACATCACCAACCACAATGCTGAACATCGGATGCAGCAGCGTAAAGCCGCCACTACTGGACTCTGAAGGAGACATGTTGTGTAGTGACGGATCACACTGCTCTATTTGGCATCTGATGGAGGAGTCTGGGTTTGGTGAATGGGGATTGTTACCCCCTGACTGCATTGTGCGCGCTGTACAGTTTGGTGGAGTAGGATGATGATCTGGGCTATTATTGGGAGTCATCCTCGGTCTCTTGGTTCCAGTGAAGGGAAATCTTAATATTTCCGCACAAGTCACTGTGGACAATTGTAGCTTTCAGCTTTATGGGAATAGTTTGGAGAAGACCCAGCACACAAGGTCCATACAGACATGGAGGGGGGAGGCTGGTGGAGGAACATCTCCGGCTGCGCAAAGCCCCTCTCAGCCGCATTTAACACCTTTGGGATGAACTATGAAATAGGTTATGATCCCGGCCTCTCCCCAACATCAGGGTCACCTCACAAATACTCTAATGGATGAAGGAGCAAAAACTCCCAGACACCTCCAAAATGTTGTAGAAGATTAGGAGCCATTATATCTACAGAGGGGCAGACTCTCTATACAAGTCTATGATGTAGAATGTGGGGGGTGTCAGAAAACCACTCCTGTAGGGGGAATGTATGTGACTTTCCAAATATTGTGTCCATATAGTGTACCTAAAATCAGCAATAATACTTGTCTAAATAATGAAGCACTTAGTAGTAAAGTCCCTGGTGGTCCAGGGTGAAGAAAGTATATGTAATATTGGCAAATCTCTCAAAATAGCAAGGGGGCTCTCAAAACACGTGGGCGCCATCTGAACCCCAAAGAAAACATTTCCTGTACCCAAAGCTGAGCTGCTCAGTCAGTAGACAGAGTTCCAGGGTCCAAGTGTAATTTTGTGGGGGTTGTGACAAGGTGATTGGGGGGGGGGGGGTTTTAGGGCGAGAGATAAAAAGGGACATGGGTTTTGGGGAAACCTGTTCTTTGAAGCACCTTAGAATATGGAGTCCTGAGAAACTGCCAAGGTTACCATCCCCGAAAACCAGAGATGGGTCACTGTCTGCAGCAAAGTCATCACCTTCCTGCGCTGCTGCAGGAGGCACCGTCCACCAGCTACTCCATGCTGCTTCATTTTCACATCACAACGCCCGTGTCACAGGCAATACTGTGTGCACATAATCAAAAAGAGCGGACAGGTCACTGCCCTTCCACAAAATCAGCACACTCCTCTCCTGCTGCTGAAACTTCCATGATCTGATGGGGTAGACTGAGTTCATGAATTAACCTTTTCAACAAAGGGCCAATCTAATTAAAAAAAAAAAAAAAAAAAAGAACTCGCGTAATAAAGTGGTCGGCTCTATATTAAGGAAATGAGATGCTTACACCGAGATTTCCAGACGCCTTGACTGTATTTCTAAAATATACATCATCCGCTCGGAAATCATGTGAGTAAATCAAATTATCTGCCTTGTTAGCTAATTACTTTGGGACTGGCTGCTCGCACCGACTACTTTAAACTTCTGAATAAAGCCAAGACAATTATCACACACGCTGAGACGGTCCAAAAATAGGACTGGGGGTGTGTTATGGTCAGGAGACCGCAAAAGATCTTGCAAAAATCCCATGAAAAATGATAGAAGATAATGCACAAGAGTAGTTGGAAACTTAGCTGGCTGCAATCCGCTTACTACACAAACACAACTAGAAGTAGCAGTGGACCGTTCCTAACAAAACCTAGACGCCTCGTCACTGCCAGAGAACTAACCTCAAAGATGAAATGAAGAATCGTAACTTGCCTCAGAGCAGCCCGAAAGGAAAGTCAAAAGCCCCCAACATATAACGACGGTGATGTAAGAAAAACCAACACACAGATGGTAGATATAGAATTAAGCAAAGTGAGGCCCTGCTAGCTAGATACAAAAGTATAGGATAGATGCAGCCAGTAAAAACCCTGAAAAAATGCCAACACCTGATAATCAAAAAATTTCCTTAAAGATCACACGATCTTCCTCCTACTATATCAGGAACTCTTGTGTAAATACATTTAAAATAGAAAAAGCAAACATAATGGGAAAGATCTTAACTACAAAAACACAGGAGATACAAAAATACAAAAACTCCTGAACAAAACAGGGAGTAACAACTCATTTTCTTACTAGGAATAAATTGCCCTCTAAAATAGTGCAAAAAGAGCATTTATTCACTTGCAAGAAACAAAAAGGGAATATTCTCAAAACACTGATTTAGAGAAAGAGAAAGATTGAGCAGAAACGACCTTCAGTGCAAATTTAGTCTTTAAACAAGCCCAGACTAAGGGCAAAATACTTATCAGAAATAGCTACAGACTCAGGATGACATGGAGACAAAACCGATGAAAAAGGAACGAAAAAAAGCTGTAGAAACCATTCCTGGTGAATCCAAAAAGGAGCAGAAAAAAGCAAAAACAGAACCTACAGGGAAAGGCAAAAGCCCAAAGGCTGGAGGACAAACTTCAGGATATCTTCATATGGAGCAGAAACAATTACCACCGGCAAAGGTTAGACAAAATCTGCCTTCCTATATCCCCTGGGCTGGACTCCATAGGCTTCCTGAAACAGCAATCATCTCCCACACCTGTCTGAGCGACAGATGCAGAATCAGACTCACTACCAACACTTGAAAACTAGAATATTTGTCCTCCAGAGCTGCAATCAATTTCATTGGCAGCTGATAATCACAACTGTTCAGCCAAAATCTGTATTTCTAAGGCAGCAAGAGAAAGAAACCTGAGCCCAGAACTTCTTTGCTTTGTGTCCTCCTTTCCTTTGATCCTACTTTGTCTTATACCATAATTAAAACTGAGAAATATTTCAAGAAATCTTCTGTGTGTTTATGAGACCAGCCAACTGTCTTCTTCTGTCTGGCTGTAAAACAACTAGCTGCAGCAGGAGCCTCCCCCCTCAGCCCTGCCTGACAACATCCCTTTGTCTATATCCCACCCCCTCAGCTGATCAGGAAGGAGATTAATTACAGTATTCTCTGCTGGATTTTATCAAGAAATAGAGCCTTGTTTTATCATTATATTTGCATCATTTTTTGCTCCACACTCCTTTTTCAATTTGTGCCTTTAAGTCTAATTGTATATGTGTTTGCTTGCTTTTTTTTTTTTTTTTTTTTAAGTTCATCACTGTGTTTACTAGATGCACCACTTGCAACTTTTCAAGGCACAAAAATTCTCACAAATGAACTCCTGCTGCCGTCCTCCATAGTGAGTTTCTGCAATTTTGACACTTTGCAAAATGTAACTTTTTAGCTCTAAAAGGAACCTGACAGCCAATATGTGTATCCAGCACTAGGTGCACAATTTCAGCTGTGAGAGAATACAAGCCATTTTGTATTCTATAGAAACCATCATGTCTTATGATGTCATAGGGTTCAGCTAACACTGATGGGTGGGGAAGTTTCACATTTCTATACACACACCTCTGCAGCTCTTATTGGTGCATGGTAATTTCTTTGTTTGAGGTACTATATAAGGTGGTCACATGATGTAATAAAGATGAAACTTTCAATACACCATAGATGGTGTGTGCTATATTGAATTCTCCAAGCGCTTGTAATATAAATATTAATTTGGAGTTCCAAAGGCACAGAAGCAAGAATTTCGCTCACACAGCTATGTACAGCTAGGTCCAGAAATCTTTGGACAGTGACACAATTTTGGCGAGTTGGGCTCTGCATGCCACCACATTGGATTTGAAATGAAATCTCTACAACAGAATTCAAGTGCAGATTGTAATGTTTAATTTGAAGGTTTGAACAAAAATATCTGATAGAAATTGTAGGAATTGTACACATTTCTTTACAAACACTCCACATTTTAGGAGGTCAAAAGTAATTGGACAAATAAACCAAACCCAAACAAAATATTTTTATTTTCAATATTTTGTTGCGAATCCTTTGGAGGCAATCACTGCCTTAAGTCTGGAACCCATGGACATCACCAAACGCTGGGTTTCCTCCTTCTTAATGCTTTGCCAGGCCTTTACAGCCGCAGCCTTCAGGTCTTGCTTGTTTGTGGGTCTTTCCGTCTTAAGTCTGGATTTGAGCAAGTGAAATGCATGCTCAATTGGGTTAAGATCTGGTGATTGACTTGGCCATTGCAGAATGTTCCACTTTTTTGCACTCATGAACTCCTGGGTAGCTTTGGCTGTATGCTTGGGGTCATTGTCCATCTGTACTATGAAGCGCCGTCCGATCAACTTTGCGGCATTTGGCTGAATCTGGGCTGAAAGTATATCCCGGTACACTTCAGAATTCATCCGGCTACTCTTGTCTGCTGTTATGTCATCAATAAACACAAGTGACCCAGTGCCATTGAAAGCCATGCATGCCCATGCCATCACGTTGCCTCCACCATGTTTTACAGAGGATGTGGTGTGCCTTGGATCATGTGCCGTTCCCTTTCTTCTCCAAACTTTTTTCTTCCCATCATTCTGGTACAGGTTGATCTTGGTCTCATCTGTCCATAGAATACTTTTCCAGAACTGAGCTGGCTTCATGAGGTGTTTTTCAGCAAATTTAACTCTAGCCTGTCTATTTTTGGAATTGATGAATGGTTTGCATCTAGATGTGAACCCTTTGTATTTACTTTCATGGAGTCTTCTCTTTACTGTTGACTTAGAGACAGATACACCTACTTCACTGAGAGTGTTCTGGACTTCAGTTGATGTTGTGAACGGGTTCTTCTTCACCAAAGAAAGTATGCGGCGATCATCCACCACTGTTGTCATCCGTGGACGCCCAGGCCTTTTCCCAAGCTCACCAGTCAATTCCTTTTTTCTCAGAATGTACCCGACTGTTGATTTTGCTACTCCAAGCATGTCTGCCATCTCTCTGATGGATTTTTCCTTTTTTTTCAGCCTCAGGATGTTCTGCTTCACCTCAATTGAGAGTTCCTTAGACCGCATGTTGTCTGGTCACAGCAACAGCTTCCAAATGCAAAACCACACACCTGTAATCAACCCCAGACCTTTTAACTACTTCATTGATTACAGGTTAACGAGGGAGACGCCTTCAGAGTTAATTGCAGCCCTTAGAGTCCCTTGTCCCATTACTTTTGGTCCCTTGAAAAAGAGGAGGCTATGCATTACAGAGCTATGATTCCTAAACCCTTTCTCCGATTTGGATGTGAAAACTCTCATATTGCAGCTGGGAGTGTGCACTTTCAGCCCATATTATATTATATTATATATATATATATATATATATATATATATATATATATATATATATATATATATATATATATATATATATTTGTATTTCTGAACATGTTATTGTAAACAGCTAAAATAACAAAACTTGTGTCACTGTCCAAATATTTCTGGACCTAACTGTATGTTTGGCTGTGGAACGCTGCAGTGTTTTAGAGAAAAACATGTGGAAGCTACCAAGGACCAAGCTGCATGGGTGACTAGTCGGAGGTGTAGAACCCTGGCGGCTTCTACCCATCTGCTGATAGTCACTGACAAGTCTCTCTCCATGCACGTACGCATAGAGAGACCTGTCACTCAAGAGCAATAGTTGGAGAGAAGCCACCGAGGACCCGCCTGTCTGACTAGTCCACAGAGCTGCTCAGCTCACATTGGATCCCTGAAATTTTGCTGCGTTCCAGAGACATACCACCTGGATGAAACCATGGATTCGGCGGTACGTATCAGGTGTCCAGTTCCCTTTTAAAAGCCAGTGAAAAAAGGCAATTTTTGATTTTGCGCAAGATTCATCATGATGAACTGTGTGCACCATTTTTATGAATTCTGCACAAGAAAGAAAGTGACAAGGACCAGATTATATTATATTCTAATATATATATATATATATATATATATATATATATATATATATATATATATATATATATATATATATATATATATATATATATATATATATATATATATATATATATTATATTTATATTTTTGCATTTGCTGCACCTATGTGTCCTCCAGCCCTGCTGGATCCAATGCACAATTCTACCTCATCTGCACCTCTACCCTAGGATGCAATGTACTAAGTTCTACCTCATCTGCACCCCTACCCTAGGATGCAATATACTAATTTCTACCTCATCTGCACCCCTAGCCTAGGATGCAATGCACCAAGTTCTACCTTATCTGCACCCCCTACCCTAGGATGCAATGTACTAAGTTCTACCTCATCTGCACCCCTACCCTAGGATGCAATGCACCAAGTTCTACCTTATCTGCACCCCTACCCTAGGATGCAATGTACCAAGTTCTACTTTATCTGCACCCCTACCCTAGGATGCAATGCACCAAGTTCTACCTTATCTGCACCCCTACCCTAAACTCATGCCCATGGAAAACCCATTTTTGGTTGTGCATTTCTGTAAACTGCTGGATTCTGCGATTTACTGTTTATGCTGCTAATAACGTGTTATTGAAAAACATCAAAAAAGGAAAACAGCCGGTAAAATCACTAAACATAATGTTGGCGAGCCAGCCAGGAGGCCGCAGCAGATTACACAAGAAAACGAAAGAATTTATTATTTTTTTTAAAAAATTTTTATTCTGATCAGAACATTTTACATTCCCTTTAAAAAGTCTCCAAAAATAGAACAAAACCTCACAGCAATTTTTTTTTTTGAAAACACAGTTATCTAACCGACGTACTCGACAGCCGGAGAGAAGACGGTCGCGGTGAGAATTGTGCAGGGAGCGTCACCGCGGTAAGTGGTTTAAATCTTTGTGGCATAATTACGAATTTGAGCTTTTTTTTTTTTCCTTCTTTCTTCTATTTCATCTTCGTACCTCGCGCCTCATGAATAAAATATGACAAGGCTGATGGGATCCTCTGCAGCAGGTTGATCCGTAGCACGAAACGTGCGGTGGATGCCAATGTCACACCACCCTGCCGGATAGATCTGCCTGCTTTTCACTTTGTGCCTTTAGCAATGACACCTCTGGTGATATCATCTTTTTTCATGAATTAATTGTAGAACGTAAAGGAGGTGCGAGGTATGAAAGTGTTTATGGATTTCCTTATCGGCGGCAATTAAAGAGTCTAAAATCATCCTTTTAAGCTCACGATGTCACATTAGAGACGCTGCAGTATAGGTGATAAGTTGTCGAATGATGTGGGTCCCACTGTCGCGGGCGGAGGAGGGGACGCTGCGCTCTCCCACTGCTCGGGTCCGGCTGCCGCTGCTGCCGCAGCCTGCTGCTGCTCAGTGGCTCGAGCGATGGGCCAGATCCCGGGGACTCGAGCGGCGCTCCTCGCCCGTGAGTGAAAGGGGTTTGGTTTTGGTTGGGATAGTTTATTGTCCGTGACGCCACTCACGGTTGTGGTGATTGTAGGAACACCACCGCTGCTCTGTATGGGGATCCCGGGAGCGGTGACAGGGAGCAGCAAAGTTGTTGTTTCTCCACTCCGTGGGTAGGGGGTAGTTGTCCCGGGGCCCAGTGATGGGGTTGGGATGGTGGACAGGCGGGTTATGGGGCCTGTAGAGATGCAGGGGCGCAGGGACAGCGCTGTGCCGCACGGCACGGAGGTACTCACTCAGCCAAAAGATGATGACAAAGTTCTCGGTAAACAAGCGACTGGTTGGACGGGTCCCTCGGACAGCTACGATGCTGATGTTCCCTGCAGTTAACGGTGACAGTCTCTTCCCTGCACCTACGTATAGTCTTTGTGGTAACGATGGATTCCCACCGGTAACCCGCTCCCCGACTTGGATATGAGCCGGAGGAGCCCCTCTCTTGCCCGCAGGCGCTGGCCTTGGCGGTGGCTCCCCTTAACGGTCGGACTGTTGCCTTCAATCGGGACTTGGTTGTTGGGAGACCCAGTGGTCCCCTTCACTGACGGATTTGGCAAATTATGGCGACTCCTAGCCTTGCCGGGATCCGAAAGGCCTCTGCCTTGGTGCTGACTGTTCTTTGTATACAGCTCCGGTACAGCCGGGTCACCACCCGTCCATGGTCCTTTCGGCAACCTCCGAGCAGTCTCTCCTGCAGACGGTCACCGCCGTCTGTCAACCTTGCTGTCTCAGTCCGGGGCACACACCAGGACCAACTTCAGGCTGCTTGCTGTCACTTCTCTCTTTCTACTTCCAAACTCTGTCTTAGCTGTTTACTCCTTCACTTCCCTAGCTTAACTGCCTGGTTTTCCCGCCTCCAGGGCTGTGAACTCCTCGGTGGGCGGAGACCAACCGCCTGGCTCCACCCCCTGGTGTGATCATCAGCCCCTGGAGGAAGGCAACAAGGGTTTCTGGTCTGACCTTGGTGTTCCTGCAGGGAATGTGGGGTGCGTGTGGTGTTGTGACCTGTGACCCCTGGCTTGCCCAGGGAGTCACATTCCCCCTTAGCAAAACGCAGACCGTCCTCGGGCTGCCCGTCCAACACCGGTTTTATTTTCCTCTTTTTTTTTTTCTGAAAAGATAAGAAAACACATATACAGGTATACTAACATCATCCCACAGCGGGAGGCACATTTCTTTAACGTTACGGTTTTGACGGTTACGGTCTCCGCTCTCTCCCACCCAAGCAACCTGGCCCTGATGCTGCCCCTAGAAAACAGCCAGCACCCCTTGACCCCAGTCCTGCACCAAGTTACCCGAGCGGGATCTGTCCTTCCCCTCCAGAGGGTAGCCACCGGTTCCTGTGGTGGCTGGGCCCCAGCCTGCTCTACTGCGGGCCCTCCCTCCAACCTGCCTCTCCGGAGGCGGCAATTGCGGAAACGGTAACGGTAACTCAACTTATTTACAAGCCACTAGCGTCTGTGGTTGCCCTGCAAGTTCACGGGCTTGTCCATGAGCAGTTCCTCATGCAAACAACTTTTTAAACGGTCCCCACGGGGACAACGGTGCCGGCAACGGCCGGTTTTCCAATCAACGGTAAATCAGGTAACTGTTCGGTTCCATTTACTTATCATTCTCATTTTCAACATTTGCAAAACTTTTCAAACAAACACAGACTGGTGGTCCCAACGGGGACGGGGACAACGGGGTTCCGCTGACCTACTCAGAGTCCTCGACTTCACCTGCGGGAGGGGGTGCAGCACTTACACGGGACTCCTGGATGCCCCTCAATTTCGCATCTAGGGCAAACCACCCCCTCTCTCCACAGTGCCGGGTGTACTGGACCAAGTCGCCCAGCATCAGGTTCCGACCGGAGTGCTCCTCTGGCAGGTGCGCATTCACATCCCGCCGGGCTATAAACACTTCGGCCTCCAGGCCCGGTTCATATATGAATCCATAGCCCCGGCGGACATCAAACCGCCTCACCTGCCCCTCATACAGCGGGCCACGGACAAGGAAAGTCGCTTGTCTCAGGCTCTCTTTTTCTCTGATTGCACGGGCCACCAGCTCCGCCTTCTTCCTTTCCCTCTCTTCAATCTCCAGGCCCAACGGTACCGGCTCCCTGTCCCAGTACGGCGCTGCTGCGAGCTCCGGCGCACGGGTCGGGCCCCGCGGGACATTTTGGACGCTGACCACTGTTAGGGATCTGGGCGGCAGGTCCCGCGGCTTCTTGGCCTTGGACGCCGCCTTGCAGCGGCGACCCGGCGCAACCTCAGCCGAGGTGTGGGGGATGGGCACAGGGGGTTTCCGCGGTTGGGCCTTCGGCTCGGAACGGGTTATCAGCTCCGGTTCGGGGGACCTCTCAGGGGATGCCTCCGGTTCAGACTTCGGGGCCTTCCAGGGCAGCACTTCCGGTTTGCTACGGGCTCCGGCTACAGGTCGGCCCGCCGGGGTGGGCATGCTGGGTATTGCTACCGGTTGCGGCGGCAGCGGGCCTAGTGGCGGGGTCACGGCTTCCGAGACGGGTTGCGAGGGAGGTAACAGGGCGAGAGGGTTTAGACCAGGTCCCGCAGCCGCGATGACCGGCCCTTCAAGGGCATCGGGGCGTGGGTCACTCACCCTCCCTTCCTCAGCTTCCTCCTCGCGTCTCCGCACGGCCGCTATGACATCCGCCATGTTGGTCTCCCACTCCTCCATGAGGAGCTGCATTTTGACCTGCAGCCTTTGGTAGAGCTGCGCGGTCCGGATCTCCACCCACGCCGCGGTCCCTGGCGCGGGGGCTACGGTGTTTCTGGACGGCATCCACATGTCGTTGGCGGCCCTTCCCAGGAACAAGATGGTGACAGGGTCCTGGCGTCCCTGCTTTTATAGCTGCGTTCACATGCAGCCAGCCGCCATCTCGTCACCCTTAGCTTCTTTCCGGCCCCTCCTCTATCGGGGCGGGGTTTTGGCCTTTGCGCCTCTGCTACTTGAGAAGACGCTCGAGCGGGAACTCTTCGCGCCAAAGATGGCGGCTTCTGAAATTTTCCGGCCGGACACCTCCGGAGGTCACAAGGCGCACCTCTACCCAACGGCAGAGCGGTAAGATCCTGTTCGTGACGCCAAGTTGTCGCGGGCGGAGGAGGGGACGCTGCGCTCTCCCACTGCTCGGGTCCGGCTGCCGCTGCTGCTGCGGCCTGCTGCTGCTCGGTGGCTCGAGCGATGGGCCGGATCCCGGGGACTCGAGCGGCGCTCCTCGCCAGTGAGTGAAAGGGGTTTGGTTTTGGTTGTGGTTGGGATAGTTTATTGTCCGTGACACCATCCACGGTTGTGGTGATTGTAGGGACACCACCGCTGCTCTGTATGGGAATCCCGGGAGCGGTGACAAGGAGCAGCAAAGTTGTTAGTTCCCCCCCCCGTGGGTAGGGGGTTGGTTGGTCCCGGGGCCCAGTGAAGGGGTTGGGATGGTGGACAGGCGGGTTATGGGCCTCGTGGGGGTGCAGGGACGCAGGGGTAGCGCTGTGCCGCACGGCACGGAGGTACTCACTCAGCCCAAGAATGATGACACAGTTCACGGTAAACAAACGGCTGGTTGGACGGGTCCCTCGGACGGCTACGGTGCTGATGTTCCCTGCAGTTAGCGGTGACGGTCACTTCCCTGCGCCCAAGTACGGTTCTTTGGTAGCGATGGATTCCCACCGGTAACCTGCTCCCCAGCTTGGATATGGGCCGGAGGAGCCCCAGTCTTGCCCGCAGGCGCTGGCCCTGGGAAACTGGTGCCTTGGCGGTGGCGGTGTCTCCCCTTTACAGTCGGACTGTTGCCTTCAATCGGGACTTTGTTGCTGGGAGACCCGAAGGTCCCCTTCACCGACGGATTTGGCAAATTATGGCGACTCCTAGCCTTGCCGGGATCCGAAAGGCCCATGCCACTGATGCTGACTGTTCTTTGTATACCGCTCCGGTACCGCCGGGCCACCACCCGTCCACGGTCCTTTCGGCAACCTCCGAGCAGTCTCTCCTGCAGACGGTCACCGCCGTCTGTCAACCTTGCTGTCTCAGTCCGGGGCACACACCCGGACTAAAGGGTACTTTACATGCTGCAACATCGCTAGCGATCTCGTCAGCGATGTGAAATTCTAGATCGCAAGTGCGATCTTTCGAGATCGCACATGCGTAAAATGACCTATGTGCAATCTCGAAAGATCGCACTTGCGATCTAGAATTTCACATCGCTAATGAGATCGCTAGCGATGTCGCAGCATGTAAAGTACCCTTAACTTCAGGCTTCTTGCTGTCACTTCTCTTTTTCTACTTCCAAACTCTGTCTTAGCTGTTTACTCCTAGCTTAACTGCCTGGTTTTCCCGCCTCCAGGGCTGTGAACTCCTCAGTGGGCGGAGACCAACCGCCTGGCTCCACCCCCTGGTGTGATCATCAGCCCCTGGAGGAAGGCAACAAGGGTTTCTGGTCTGACCTTGGTATTCCTGCAGGGAATGTGGGGTGCGTGTGGTGTTGTGACCTGTGACCCCTGGCTTGCCCAGGGAGTCACACCACCAATCTAGAGGATGGGGCACAGTAGAGCCTCCGCCAACTAGAGTGCATGCTCCATCCATTCTCAACTGTAGAGAGGAGGGTAGACCCCAGCGAGGAGCACATCATCCCCTTCCCTATGGATGACTTACTAACTTGATACAACCTTTGAGGTTCAATTTTAAAACTTGCAAAAAGTTGCAAATTACACTAGAAAGTTATGAAAATTTTGGCACAAACCCGCATCTGCCCAAGAGAGGTGAAGATTTCATCACTTTAGGACCAGAATTAGAGGGAACTTGTCACCAGATTTTTGAGGTATAAACCAAAACTAGCACTTTAATCATGGCCTGTGCTTCATTCCATAAAGGTGCATGTTACCCCCGACTCCCACTGTACAACCCAAAAAATACCCTTTTATAGTCTCCTGGGCTCTATGTAACTCTTTGGATCCGGTCCAATGGGCGTCCTTTGTTGGGACTGATATCCCTCCTCTCTGCACTGATCGCCAATCTCATGTGATTGATGTGGATGACGCAGCAGACGCCATCCACATGGCCGGGCAAAATCGAGATCTCACCGGTTTGCGCATGCACACCAATGTATTCGGCTCTGCCCACAATAGGGAAGAGTGAAATGCACTTGTGAGAGCTGCAAGGGCTCTGCGAAGGCACAAGATTTTGCCCATGAATGCGGATGATGCAGCAGACGTTATCCACATCCCCAAGCAAAATCTTGCGCAGAGACCTCACCGGTTCACGTATGCACATCTATGTATTTGGTTCTGTCCGCAGTAAGGCAGAGCGTAATGCACCCACATCAGCTGCCAAGGTCTCTGCGAAGGCACAAGATTTTGCCTAGGGATGTGGATGACGCAGCAGAGGTCATCCACATCCCCAGGCAAAATGATGCACTTGCGCAGAGACCTCACTGGTTTGCACATGCGCAGGCCCTGCCCGCAGTAGGGCAGAACGAAGTGCGCCTGTGTGAGCAGCCAATGTCTCTGCGCAGGCACAAGATTTTTCCCAGGGATCTGGATGACACAGCAGACATCATCCACATGCCCAGGCAAAATCTTGCGCAGAGACCGCACCAGTTTGCCACAATAGGGCAGAGCAAAAAAAATGTACCTGCGCGAGCTGCCAAGGTCTCTGCGCAGGCACGAGATTTTGCCCAGTGATGTGGATAACGCAGAAGATGTCAACCTCATGCCCAGGTAAAATCTTGCACTTGCTTAGAGACCTCACCGGTTTGCGCATGCGCACCTACTGTATGTATTTGGCTGTGCCCATAGTAAGGCAGAATTAAATATCCCTGCAGTCTCTGCGCAGGCATGACATTTTGCCCGGCAATGTGGATGGCGCGTGAGTGCGGCGATCAGCGCAGAGGAGGGGGACAGGAGCCACAACCAAAGCTGCCCATTGGACCTGACCCAAAAACGTACATATGTGATGGGCGATAAGAGATTTGTTGGGTCTACAGGGGGGAGGTCAGGGGTACCGTGCACCTTTATGGAATGAAGCACAGGTGCTGCTTAAAGTGCTAGTTTTGCTTTATATCTCAAAAATCTGGTGACAGGTTCCCTTTAAGTGACAGGTAAAAAAAAAAAATTTAACTGGAGCGTACATTGTTCTAGATCTGCCTCATTCTGTGTATTCACCCAAAACATGTCCTGTTTGTGACTAAATGGTTACATTATGCATGGTGGGGGATGGGTGACTCACAAGATGGATGCCATGTATATTTATCATAAATGTATAATGCATAGGTTAGACCATTTTACTGTGCGGAAACAGAAGTGGACTTCACTGGCAAAAAAAAAAAAAAAGACATAAGAAGAGTCTTGAAATTCTGTAGAAATTTGCATTCTATTAAAAAAATAAAAAATATATAGGAAAACCCTTTAAAAAAGGGCCTGTCCCCAGGTCAAAAGTGGCCTGTTTCTGCTTTTAGTTTACCCCCCATTCAAAATTTGTTTTTCTCTTAAACCCACCATACTGTTCCAGAAGTAAAGGCCTTTTTATTTAATGCTAGTTTTATGGTCTTTATTCAGGGGGTGTATCTCACTGTTATAATTACGCAAAGCAGCCTAAAGACACGCCCCTGAGGATCCTATGAGTAACACCCCTTCTGTAAAAACCATAGTGGTCAGCTTCTGCTTTGATTTTACTCCTACTGTTCTCATCTTCTTTTCTTAAACCCGCTATATGGTTCTAGAGGTGAAGGCCTTTTTATTTAGTGCTAGTTTTATGGGCTTTTCAAAGAGGGATGGCTCACTGGGAAAATATGCAAAGCAGCCAAAAGACACGCCCCTGAGGATCATGTAACGTCCCCCTCTAAAAACCATAGTGGTCAGTTTTTCCTTTTATTTTACTCCTACTTTTCTCATTTTTTTTTTCAAAACCCGCTATATGGTTCTAGAAGTGAAGGCCTTTTTATTTAGTGCTAGTTTTACGGGCTTCACAAAGGGGTGTGGCTCACTGTTATAATTGCACAAAGCAGCCTAAAGACACGCCCCTTAGGATCCTGTGAGTAACGCCCCTTTTGTAAAAACCATAGTGTCAGTTACTGTTTTTATTTTACTCCTACTGTTAATTTGTTTTTCTTAAACCCACTATAAATGGTATGGTTCCAGGGGAAGGGGGGCAGGGTTTTTTATTTCGAGCTAGTTTTATGGGCTTCACAAAGGGGTGTGGGTCACTGTTATAATTACGCAAAGCAGCCTAAAGACACGCCCCTTAGAATCCTGTGAGTAACGCCCCTTTTGTAAAAACCATAGTGGTCAGTTTGTTTTATTTTTTTCTCCTACTGTTCTCAATTTTATTTCTTAAACCCACTATATGGTTCGGGGGGGGGGGCCTTTTTATTTAGCGCTAGTTCTATGGGCTTTACAAAGGAATTTGGCTCACTGGGGAAATTATGCAAAACAGGCCAAAGACACGCCCCTGAGGATCCAGAGTGTAACGCCCCCTCTGTAAAGACCATAAAAATGAGCAAATAGCACATTTGAAAATAAAAAAAAAAAACGGACTACTCATTGATTGTTCTCATTTTTATTCCCTCTGCTGTCCACTTTTGACCTGGTGAGATGCCTTCAAGACGTTTTTGAAGGCACGATCCAAGACATTGCATAAAAGCCCTCGCTCTGAGTAAAAACAACCGAAACATCGTAATAATAAAAATAAGAGCACAACACCTTAACCATTATTAATAATGTGTGAAAAATAGGTTCCAATTAGAAATTGAGCAAATCCAATAAATGCATAAAACATCTTAGAAAAAATAACTCAAAAAGCCTCAGTCCCCCCCCTCCACCTCCTTAATATTTCATAGGAGAGTGAAGAGCGCTCTCTACGGTGAGGAACATCACACTCCACAGTCCCCGAGCACCAGATCCGCATTCATATTTCACGTTCTGTCCCGACTTTCATCAGAACAACTTTCCCGTAAAACATTTCGACCAAGGTAAGGAAGCAAAAAAAAAAGAAAGAACTCGAGGAGAAGGAAAATCTCATGATATCCTCCATCTTATACATTTCAAAAGCCGAAACAAACGACATTTAGAAGACGTCTTACACGGTCTACCAGCAGAGGATTTTTGTTCTCTAGTCATTTATCGGGGAAGTTTTTGTAAAGTTCTCACAAGACGAGGGAAAGATATCCAGAGATGGAGATATCTGTGCCGCTTCTAGGTCATCAGTTATTTTTAAGAGTTACAAAGCGCCCGTAGGGAAATCTCAGCTGTGACTGCGGAATGGATGAATCACGTAATGAAACTTTGTGGATTTTTTTTTCCCTCCAATACCTTTCAGCATTTATCATTTACTGAGTTAACCAGACAACTGCAAAATACAAAAACAGTATCCAACAAGAGCTGAGCCCCTCAAACATTTATCTTCTGTGGTCTCGCAAAACTATAACTCCCAGCAGGGCTATAATGGCACCATAAATTGGAAACCACTTGGGCAACTGTACATTACACAATTGTATTGACAAACTGCCAACAATCACCGTTTTTCCAGGACTAGATCTTAAGGTGGTAGAATTTTCACATATTTGCATAAAAAGAGGTGGGTTAAGTTACTCGGGGGTGGAGCAGAGGAGCTGTCACTGCCCACTAGGAGCTGGAAAATAGCTGAATAATTGCCTGTTAAATAAAAAAAAGTGAAACGTATTAAGTATTTATTTTTTTAGTATGAAGTGTGAGACTATTTACACAAAAAAAGTCTAGTAGTCACGACTGTCTCTCTGTGTTATGAGACTAGTGGCAGATTCAGGACTTGAAAGTCATTTCTATTCTTGACTCTGTATTAAATGTGTTTTTCTTTCCTTTGGCAGTCGTAGGGATAAAGTCAGTATTCCTTGCCACCAGTCTTACTATCTCAGCTGTTTCCAGTTTGGGACAACTCCCAGTCCCTTTATATACCCTCTGCTACCAGCAGATGGTGTCGGTTATTCACTTTGCCATTTGGATGCTGGTGCTGGAGGTGGAAGGAGCTGCTGTAACCCTGTGCTTAAGTTGCTGTGGTGGCTGCAGTCTTCGTGCTGACTGCATGAGTCTGTTGTGGTGTTTTCCTCCTGTTTGTCTTTCTTCCCTAGTGTGTTTTAGTGCAGCGGTGGGGCTAGCATCCCTCACCAGCCCACTCCCTAGCCAGGGACTATTGTAGGGTCATCAATGGCTTCAGGTTTCTGCTAGGCGAAAGGTGAAGAACCTGTCTGTCTTCCTTCCCTATGTTGTGTTTCAGTGCAGTGGTGGGGCTAGCGTCTGTCACCTGCCCCACTCACTAGCAAGGGACTATTATAGGGTCTTCTGAGTGCTTCAGGTTCCTGCTCGGCGACAGGTGAGGAACCTGTGTTGGGACTGGCTAGGAGTGCAGGGTACAGGGGCAGGTACGTGGAGGTGGTGTCCATCTTCCCTCTCACTAGTCCGTTGTTAAAGCGTCTGCGGTGTACCCGTGGTCTGTCGTGGTGTTACCCTTGTCGTTGTGCGTTTTGGCTCACACTGGACTCTTCCCAAGTCTGCACCGTGATACTAGTATTAATGACGGTTAGTGCAAAAAACAGGATTTAAAGTCATAATTGGGCAGCAATACTTGTTACTGCAGATTAGCCCTAGTCAAGTGAATAGGACAAGCTGCAGTATCGGGCACACTAGCTTATATGGATAAGTAAATAATAAAATGGGATGTAGCCCAACAGCCCCCTGTATTGTGTTGATCTGCAGGGGTCTCTAAAGTCAGATCCCCCTCCCCCAATCAAAAATTAATTCCATCTTTCAAAAATTATGGTACTTACCAGCCAGGGTCATAGAAACAAATGCACATTCAGGATGCAGCAGGACTGCATTTGTTTCTATGACCCTGGCTGGTAAATACCATTGCCTGCTTACTCGGTCAATGGTGGAATTATTTTGGAAATTTTTGTCCACATTTTTGTCTCTGCTTTTTTTTAAAAAACACAGAGAATAGGCAATTTTTTTTATAAGAAATGAGAAAAAGGGAAACTTGTAAACCCTTTTCTGGAGATTAATATGGGATGATCACTCTGCTTTCCCACACTCCTGAACTGAAACCGTATATTGTGTTATCCCAAAAATAAGGCAGGTTCTTATAATTTTTTGCTCCGAAAGATGCGCTAGGGCTTATTTTCCGGGGACGTCTTATATTTTCCCATGAACATCAATCCTCATCTATTCTTGAACAAAAAAAAAAATCAACATTTATTCCAATAGAATCCTGTCCTCACATTCCGGAACATCAATATTTTGTGTTACTCCTATTACTGGCTCAGATTCACATCGTCTTATCTGATCTGCTATTTTCATGGTCCAGTCTTATAGTGGAGGGAATTTACCATATTTACAAAGGTTTAAATGATCTCTCTATGTACTAAGTTTACCCACCAAAAGAAAGCAGACACCCCCTAAAAAGAATCGCACTTACCAGACCCCAAACAATAAGAGTTGGCAAGTGAATGGGCTCTCACATACAAATCAGGTCCCCTGCGTTCTACAGTGGTTGGCTCCCCCTGGTGACTGGAAGCAGTATCACTCTCGCGGACTGATACTGGTACCCGATCTATGTGTGAGAGCTGCAATGCAATGCAACTGTAATAGCAAGGGACCTGACAGCGACACAGATCTCTGTGTGAGAGCCCATCCACCATCAGCACTTGCCGACTAATTGTTTAGGGTCTGGAGTGTGCAATTTTTTTCTTTTCTTTTGGGGGGGGGATGTGCTTTCTTTTGGGGGGAGGGGGATGTGCTTTCTTTTGGGGGGAGGGGGGGATGTGCTTTCTTTTGGGGTTCTCTGCTTTCTTTTGGGGGTCTCTGCTTTCTTTTGGGGGAGGGGGGGATGTGCTTTCTTTTGGGGTTCTCTGCTTTCTTTTGGGGGGAGGGGATGTGCTTTCTTTTGGAGGTATCTACTTTCGTTTGGGAGGAGGGGGTGTCTGCTTTCTTTTGGGAGGAGGGGGTGTCTGCTTTATTTTGGGAGGAGGGGGTGTCTGCTTTCTTTTGGGGGTGTCAGCATTGTTTGATGAAGATTCCTTCTGTATCCTTTAACTTTTTAGCTTATTGGACACTTCTTTATGGAACCACACCTAGGGCTTATTTTTGGAGTAGGGCTTATATTTTAAGCATACTCCAAATAGCTCCAAAAATCCTACTAGGCTTTATTTTTGGGGTAGATCTTATTTTTGTCAGGTTAACTGGGCAGGAGGAGAAGATGCACCCGGCATTGCTTGGCAAATTTGCAAAAGAGACTTGGTTTTCCGCCTATAGGTGAGAAGTTGAGTTTTTTGCATTTTAAGGCGTATTAGGTCCTCAATGCAATAAATAGCATTGGTGACACATCCGTCTTCCCCTCCGCCTATGCAGATCAGAATGCTAATTTTACATTTTGGCAGATAAATGTAATTAGCAGGTTGGGTTCTCATGAGAAACTGCTAATTTTTATTCACTGTGGGTGGTTTCATGCAGCGGGGATTCAGCACAAAGGCCGCTCGCTGCTCGTATTCTCCGGCTCCTTCCACCATGTTATCACACAGCACAGAACAGTCACCACTCCAGAGCTGAGAGCACGGCGGAGAAACCCGCATTCATCCTAATAAACCGCCACATGAACCCAACGTGGGATGGATGTCTTCATCTAGCGGGAGACGGAGGCTCCTCCATCATGCATTCTTCTCATGTGTAATTATACAGCAAAACACACGGCCACAAATATCTAATTCTATTATGTCCTTTCCCCAAATGGGCGTTCTGCATGGAATTTATGGGCAGCGGCAAGAAAAGGGGAATGTTATGGGTCCCGGAGTTACACTTACTACATTTCCTATGGGCAATAAGGAAAATTATTTAAAAAATATTTTCCTTTCAATGAAGCTGCGTGCGCGCTCCTGCCGCGATCCATAAACCCCATTATAAAGCTGAAGGAGGCGATAATTCTGCAGATTGCAGACGCTGTATGGAAACACCAGCACTCATGCACGTCACGGATAATTTACCATAAGTGTGTTTTATTACTCCAATCCATCAAGCAACTTTGTATAAACATCCATTTTGTGTATGCAGCTCCTATGCAGATCTATGCGTCTCCACAGTTACAGAGTAATAGCAAAACTATGTAACCTGATCCCTCATTGATGTGTTATGTCCTCTGCTACCTACAGATTCCAAATTAAAGGGACACAGAAGTCAGGATCCAAATGCACAGTAGTTTATAACCATGGATATGCCAGGTGCATAGATGCTGCATACTCAAAACGGAAGAGGTTTTTTTAAGATTATTACTACCATACTTCATTTTTAAATAGAAGCATTGTTTTAAAAAAAAATAAAAAAATATTATATATTATATATATAGAGTACAGACCAAAATTTTGGACACACCTCATTCAAACAGTTTTCTTTATTTTCAGGACTCTGAAAATTGTAGATTCACATTGAAGGCATCAAAACTATGAAGTACCACATGTGGAATGAAATACTTAAACAAGTGTTAAACTGAAAATATGTCTTATATTCTTGGTTCTTCACAGTAGCCACCTTTTGCTTTGATTACTGCTTTGCACACTTTTGGCATTCTCTTGATGAGCTGCAAGAGGTAGTCGCCGGAAATGGTTTTCCAACAGTCTTGAAGGAGTTCCCAGAGATGCTGAGCACTTGTTGGCCCTTTTGCCTCCACTGGTCTAATGTCCATTCCTTGTGTTCTTTAGCCCAAACAAGTCTCTTCTGCTTGTTGACTGTCCTTAGCAGGGGTTTCCTAGCAGCTATTTTACCATGAAGGCTGCTGCACAAAGTCTCCTCTTAACAGTTGTTCTAGAGAGGTGTCTGCTGCTAGACCTCTGTGTGGCATTGACCTGGTCTCTAATCTGAGCTGCTGTTAACCTGCGATTTCTGAGGCTGGTGACTCGGATAAACTTATCCTCCGCAGCAGAGGTGACTCTTGGTCTTCCTTTCCTGGGGCGGTCCTCATGTGAGCCAGTTTCTTTGTAACGTTTGATGGTTTTTGCCACTGCACTTGGGGACACTTTCAAAGTTTTCCCAATTTTTCAGACTGACTGACCTTCATTTCTTAAGGTAATGATGGGCACTCGTTTTTCTTTACTTAGAATATGTATTATGGCAAGAAAAAAGCAGCTAACAGTCTATTCAGTAGGACTATCAGCTGTGTATCCACCAGACTCCTGCACAACACAACTGATGGTCCCAACCCCATTTATAAGGCAAGAAATCCCACTTATTAAACCTGACAGGGCGCACCTGTGAAGTGAAGACCATTTCCGGTGACTACTTCTTGAAGCTCATCAAGAGAATGCCAAGAGTGTGCAAAGCAGTAATCAAAGCAAAAGGGGGCTACTTTGAAGAACCTAGAATATATGACATTTTCAGTTGTTTCACACTTTTTTGTTAAGTATTTCATTCCACATGTGTTAATTCATAGTTTTGATGTCTTCAATGTGAATCTACAATTTTCAGAGTCATGAAACTAAAGAAAACTCTTTGAATGAGAAGGTGTGTCCAAACTTTTGGTCTGTATATATATTTTTTTTATATTTATATTATATATATATATATATATATATATATATATATATATATATATATATATATATATATATATATATATATATATATATATATATATACATACATACATACATACATACAGAGAGGGAGGGAGAGAGGGAAGAGAGGGAGGGAGAGAGGGAAGAGAGGGAGGGAGAGAGGGAAGAGAGGGAGGGAGAGAGGGAAGAGAGGGAGGGAGAGAGGGAAGAGAGGGAGGGAGAGAGGGAAGAGAGGGAGGGAGAGAGGGAAGAGAGGGAGGGAGACAGGGAGGGAGACAGGGAGGGAGAGAGGGAGGGAGAGAGGGAGGGAGAGAGGGAGAGAGGGAGGGAGAGAGGGAGGGAGAGAGGGAGGGAGAGAGGGAGGGAGAGAGGGAGGGAGAGAGGGAGGGAGAGAGGGAGGGAGAGAGGGAGGGGGAGAGAGAGGGAGGGAGAGAGGGAGGGGGGAGAGAGAGGGGGAGAGAGAGGGGGGAGAGAGAGGGAGGGAGAGAGGGAGGGGGGAGAGAGAGGGGGAGAGAGAGGGGGGAGAGAGAGAGGGGGGAGAGAGAGAGGGGGGAGTGAGTTTTCTCATCCTTTGACCAAAAAGTAACAAACTTTTTGCTTTTACTTTTTCCTACGCTTGGCCATGTAACCATTGTAAATTGGTTACTAGACATCATGAACATTGAAAAGCCTTTAATTGCAATAAATCCGTTTGTTTGTTTTTAGCCTGGTCTAAATGCCGCCGTTTTCCCAGATTCCAGTGATGTTTTTCTTTCGTTCCTGTGCCTCTCCGATCCGGAGTTATGGCCAAGTGGGTGTGGTCTTCAGCTCCTTACGGGCGCCTTTTTAATGAACACACCCAGTTGGATAAAAAGACTAACATGTACCTACAAGGAAGAGAAAGCCCATATCTCAGCAATGGAGATGCGCAGGGAAAAAAAAATCCCGTATTCAGGAGAGTAGCTGCATTTATACCAGGTAAAAAATAATAAATAAATAATAATAAAATTTTTATATATATATATATATATATATATATATATATATATATATATATATATATATATATATATATATATATATATATATATATAATGTTAGATGACTTTTTTTATAGCACAAAAAATAAATATGTCATCTGACTTTTTTTTTTTCTATAAATTACAAAGTAGTTTCAAATGCTGCAATTTCTTTCATGACTGTGGTGCATAAATCACATTGTATTTATGTTCTTCTGAGTTACGGATTCCACAGCTAGAACTGGCCGCGATTTTGGCGGAATTCTGGAAATGCTGCGCCTGCGGTGGGCACAAGAGCTTAATGGGATTTAAGGGGATGTTAAAACTGTGCAATAAAAATGTGCCAACGCATATGGATGTGGTCACGGAAACAGCTGATCAGATTAAAAACCATCCGCAGTCATCTCTTCCTCTCCGAAAACAATACCTAGAAAGCCGCCAAATCCTCCTCCTGTGTAAGCAGATACGGCCCGACAGTGCAGGGACCCTGGCCCTAAATCTATGCAAAAAGACATAGAAGCAGGGAAGCGGGCCAGAGACGTCTCCGTATTCCTGTTACAAGTAACGGATGATAATTGTTAATGTAAAGGTTTATGGAAAATAGATTACAGAAAAGCATGAATGGCAATTAATTCTATTTTCCTACCAGGAGGAACTACAGACTTATTGTCCTCGGAGTACAACACTAAACTATTATTATCAAAAGCACAAATGCCATCATTTTCCTCAAAACTGACTTTGTTCTCCAGGGCCCCATCTCCACCTACAAACCTGTATGTTGTTATGTTTGTTATTTTAAGTCTATAAGTGCCCAATTTTCACACCCAGTTTCCCTCTGGGACGAGCAGAGACCCCTCTGTGCACACTTATTCATGCCACTATAGTAAGGGGTATATGTAGGAAATGTCGTTCTCTGGAATTGTCACTTAGGGGTAAGGTCCTAGCAGGGTACTACCCAGACGCTTCCTGATACAATGTCATCCCAGCTTTGCGGTCTTCACCCGCTCTTATAACAATAGCGGGCAGCATGGCTTTTTGAAAGTGACATCAATAAGAGTAGGATATTACATCACTGGATATGGCCATTTAAGGATGTGGCTACTTAAATCGTACTGCCACACTAGATATGGGGAAGTACCAAGCGCATGGCTAAAAGAGAAGGGGGAGATGGTGACCCCCTGACCAAACCTACCGCTGGTCCCTGGGGTCCCTCACCACCCTAGATAGGGTCAGGTATCCGGCTCGGCGCATAGGTGCGAAACCTAAGTATGCCTAGTGCTGGGCCCTAAATAGGGAACGGATGGGATGAGCGCTTAGTCAACCGAACTAAACACTATAAAAGACACAAGGAGGACACACAGGGGGGGAAAGCATGAACTACTTATCCACAGATGACTCAGCTAGAAGTTCAGCAACGATACCACAGAGGAGTACAAGCCACCTGCTTGCAACCAAGGCTTGAAGGAACTGAAAATATCACCAGCACCAGTCCAAGGAAGGAAAGGGTATTTAAACACCAAGTAAATACTGATGATCAGCAGCTGGGTGGAAGGCAAGCTCCTGCTGGGTCCAAAAGGGGAAGAGATGAATCCAGCAGGAAAGCTACCTATACCAATGAATACTGACAGTAGGAACAATGGAAAGTCTGCACAACCAGACGCTGTGACCTTCAATGGCCAGAAACCACATGACTGTGCCACACGTGACACGTACCTATCATTTGCCATTATCATATATATTTTTTTACCTGGTGTAAATGCTGCTGTTCTCCTGAATCCGGCGATGTTTCTCTTTTGTTCCTGCGCCTCTCTGTTCCTGAGATACGGCCCTCTATTCCCTGAGAGTAGATTTAGTCTTTTTAGACAAGTGGGTTTGGTCCTCAAGACGCCACCCACGAGGAAGTGTTACAAAACACGCCCCCTTGGCTAACGAGACTAGCTTTATATAGAGGAAAGAAGGGGCCATATCTCAGGAACGGAGAGTCGTAGGAACAAAAGAAAAACATCGCCGGATTCAGGAGAACAGCGCCTTTTACACCAATCTGTTTATTTTTTTTAAATATGTATATATACTTTCATTGTCTAGTCTTATGTCCTCTTTAAATCAGCATCCAGTAATAGGGAAAGCCCAAAAAAAAAAAAAGATAAAAGCCCATTTTATCTTTATATATGCAGATGGGACAGTAATGCAGATAGTATCCTTCTCCTCCCGATATACTATAGCTTGACTTTCTGGAAACCCCTAAATGCAAAATGGGTGGGGGGGGGGGATTGAGGATTTATGTATGCGCCGCTCTTTATTGACGGTCCATCTTATTAATTTGTGATTGTAATTAGTGCACACTGAACGCATCCAACAATTATCCCATAACCGCCTGAAACCGAGAATATCCCAGCATTCCCTGCTCCCCTCCCCCCTCCTCTCACTACTGTAAGTGCAGCAATTAGGAGACATCTGATTCCAAGGAAAAAAAATGCAAATCCTTTTAACTCTTTACTAATCAGATTACAGTCCTCCTCCCCGCCACGCTCCATCTGTTCCCTGCAGCCTTAAAGGGAATTAAAGAATGGGGCAAATTCACTGAGGAGGAACAGTTCAAAGTACCAGGAAGTCAAAAAATATTTACACCCCGGGCTACGAGCTTTTCATTTACACAACTCCACGCTGCAGCGGTGTCTATGAAAAATAAATGACGAGAAAAAAAAAGGAAGAAAAAGAGAAGTTGCTGTTATGCTCAACAAGAAGGAACGTTACATTAGTGAAAGCTCGGGGGCGAATTCTCACATCCACAATGAGTAACCGGAGTAATTACCGTTTGTCACCGAGAATCGATCATTGCAAAAAAAAAAAAACAAAAACCAAAAAAAAAACCCACACTACATACCTATAGTGCATAATGTGCTACATCCCTCACCGGCCACACAAACAATGGGATAACCAAGGCTCCAAAAACATTACAAGGGCTGCTACACTCCACCCCTGGTGTAAAGATCCATAGCCTCTTCTTACAGGAGTTATGCAACATGCGTTCTCCTGATATCACAGCTCACCTCCTCCTCCTCCTGTACTTCTATATACTGTAGATAACACAGGATCCACCTTTCACAATGGGTGATGTTACAGCTCACCTCCTCCTCCTTCAGTACAATGACAGTGAACACCTAAATTACAGTAGATCTCACAGGATCCACATTCACAATGGGTGATGTCACAGCTCACCTCCTCCTGTACAAAGACAGAGAACACCTAATTACAGTAGATATCACAGGATCCACCATTCACAATGGGTGATATCACTGCACAGGAGAAGGAGGTGAGCTATGACTGGTAACACAGGATCCACCAGTCACATTAGGTGCTGTCACAGCTCTCCTCTTCCTCCTCCTGTACAATGAAAGTGAACACCTCTATATATAGTAGATAAGACAGGATCCACCATTCACAATGGGTGATATCACAGCTCACCCCCTCCTGTACCATGTATCATAACATCTCTATATACAATAGATAACACCGGATCCACCATTGAAATCTCCTGTATATTGAGGTGTTATCAAACAGAGTGCAGGAGAAAGAGGAGGTAAGCTGTGATATCACCTATTGTAAGTGGTGTATCCAATATTATCTACTCTATACATCAGTGTTATCACTCATTGTAAAGAACCAGGTAAACTGTGACAATCTGCTGTGAATGGTGGATCCTGTGCTGGCTACTGTATATAGAGTTGTCAATCATTCTACATGAGGAAGAGGAGGTGAGCTGTGACATGTATTGTGAATGACGGATCTTGCTATCAGTCATTCAACATCACCTGTGACATCATCACCTGTTGTGAAGTGTGGATCCTATCTTATCAGTTAGTCATTGTACAGGAGGAGGAGGAAGTGAGCTGTGATATCAAAGGATTTACCTTTCACAATGATTTGATAACACAGCTCCCCTCCTCCTGGAACAGCACCCAGAAGAAGGGATGGGCCCAGCCCATCAGCAGAGTTTCAGGATTCTCAGGGGGTGTTTTTAGGCTTTTCTGCACTACTATCCTGTGGGCCATGCCCCTTCGTAAAAGCAATAATAATAGTGTAGTGCCCCTGAACCCATCAGGGCACTACAAGGTACTGCATCTTGCCAAAGACGCAGGGCTTACCCCCAGGGACCTGGCAGGCCAGTGGCGGTAACAGCAAAACACATTAAAATCCCAGTTTTCCCCATCCACAGACTGGTGACAGACTAGAGTGGATCCAATGGATGGCCACCAAGAGGTGGAGCCGATCCAGTCCACTAGATGACAACCAGGTAGAAGGGAACGGTCAGTTAGACAGTCAGTAAGTGGAAGTGAGGGAGAATGGATGCAACTGCTCTGACACGGGAGTGTGACGGTGACCTGAGGACTCAGGCGTGTGGTTGCCGGTGGAGTACGGACTGAACCATAGCACCGACGGGATACAGAGCCCTAGATCAGGCAAACGCTCCAGGCAGACCTAATAAAATCTGCACAGTGAGGAGACCATCAAGGACCTCACTGACGTTAGAAGTCCGGGGGCACCACAAGTGACAGGAGAACCAACGCCCGGAACGGAACACCAACCCTACAGGGTTCATGTTGCCCAACGTATGGACCAGAGACTGAGAGACAACTAGGAGGGGAACCCAGATGCTCCAAGCCACGTGGACCCACCAAATGGAGAAGGGTGCAGGGGAATGAAGCGACTGGGTCATCAACCCGGCACTGGGACTAAGGGAACCAGTGATGAACACCAGCCGTCCTCCAGGTACCAGTTACCATCTACTGTGAGTAAAGAGAACCAGTTACACAGCAACCCCTGGTGTGGCCTACCTTATTCCCACGCCTAGCTCCATCACCTATCCCACTGGGGCCCCGGACCTACTTGCGGAGGGCCCAACATCCAGGCTGCCATCAACATCAGCCCCAGCGGAGAGACTGTGCAGCCGCGGTTCCATCACCATAACCGCAACCCGCAAGTGGCGTCACAACAAACTTTATTGAACATTCCCCTGTATATATAACCCCCTTTCAAAGCGACCCCCAGGGTCACGGAACCGGGCAACGGCCACCCAGTGACACATCCCCGAGTACCCCATAGCCCTGGGGCGGGACAAAAGCACCAAACAAACCATAAGGCCCATTTCTACTGAACTATAGGGCAAATTTAGTAAACTAATGGAATACTCATGGAAGCATCTGGAATACATTAAAATCTAAAGTTGGGCACTTTTCAACAGGTTTTTTTTTTGTTTTTTTTTTTACTTTAAAGTGCCTTCTAGTAGTATCTAAAAATTGGCGCGACATGGACCGTGCTAATTCTAGAAGCAGAAAACCTGAGGTTCATCCACAGCCATCAATATTAGAAACGAACATCATTAATTAGATCATCATATATGGATATTATAATCATATCAGCATTAGAAAATTAGGGACAACAAATTCCTGTCACCATGGCGACCGTTAATGAGTCCCCGGTGACCAGATAGTCCGGCCAGTGGGTGTCCATAATGAATTCCGCTCCGGTACATTTTAACAAGTTGACCACACTGTGCCCCGATATACCGGTTTCTATGGGAACTGGGTTTTCCTATTATGTACATATACAGTAATAATTACAAAAGGGAAAAACACAATAGACGAGAGCAGAAGAAGATCAACCCGAGGACGCTATTACCCTTCACTATTCATTCACATAAGACCCGAGTTACACTATTTTACTAATTAAAACCGGATAACAACACTTATTCTGTTTTTTTGGTCCATTTATAGCTTCTAATTAATTGTTTTTTCTATTTTTTGTACCTCTTGAGCTGCTGCTCACATCTATTAGATTTATGCTTTTCAGCAGCCACATGAACCATGGAGACCTGCAGTCTGGAGCCCCTCATAGAGGGCAGTATTATAGTAGTTATATTCTTGTACATAGGGGCAGTATTATAGTAGTTATATTCTTGTACATAGGGGCAGTATTATAGTAGTTATATTCTTGTACATAGGGGCAGTATTATGGCTGTTATATTCTTGTACATAGGGGCAGTATTATAGTAGTTATATTCTTGTACATAGGGAGCAGTATTATAGTAGTTATATTCTTGTACATAGGGAGCAGTATTATAGTAGTTATATTCTTGTACATAGGGAGCAGTATTATAGTAGTTATATTCTTGTACATAGGGGGCAGTATTATAGTAGTTATATTCTTGTACATAGGGGCAGTATTATAGTAGTTCTATTCTTGTACATAGGGGCAGTATTATAGTAGTTTTATTCTTGTACATAGGGGCAGTATTATAGTAGTTCTATTCTTGTACATAGGGGCAGTATTATAGTAGTTATATTCTTGTACATAGGGGCAGTATTATAGTAGTTATATTCTTGTACATAGGGGGCAGTATTATAGTAGTTATATTCTTGTACATAGGGAGCAGTATTATAGTAGTTATATTCTTGTACATAGGGGGCAGTATTATAGTAGTTCTATTCTTGTACATAGGGGCAGTATTATAGTAGTTTTATTCTTGTACATAGGGGCAGTATTATAGTAGTTATATTCTTGTACATAGGGAGCAGTATTATAGTAGTTATATTCTTGTACATAGGGGCAGTATTATAGTAGTTATATTCTTGTACATAGGGGGCAGTATTATAGTAGTTATATTCTTGTACATAGGGGCAGTATTATAGTAGTTCTATTCTTGTACATAGGGAGCAGTATTATAGTAGTTATATTCTTGTACATAGGGAGCAGTATTATAGTAGTTATATTCTTGTACATAGGGAGCAGTATTATAGTAGTTATATTCTTGTACATAGGGGGCAGTATTATAGTAGTTATATTCTTGTACATAGAGGGCAATATTATAGTAGTTATATTCTTGTACATAGGGGCAGTATTATAGTAGTTTTATTCTTGTACATAGGGGCAGTATTATAGTAGTTATATTCTTGTATATACAGGCAGTATTATAGTAGTTATATCTTGTACATAGGGAGCAGTATTATAGTAGTTATATTCTTGTATATAGGGGCAGTATTATAGTAGTTATATTCTTGTACATAGGGGGCAGTATTATAGTAGTTATATTCTTGTACATAGGGGCAGTATTATAGTAGTTCTATTCTTGTACATAGGGGCAGTATTATAGTAGTTCTATTCTTGTACATAGAGGGCAGTATTATAGTAGTTCTATTCTTGTACATAGGAGCAGTATTATAGTAGTTGCCACTCAGCTTTCACAATGACATGCAGCATCTCAACAGAACCTCTAACACTTTCACAGAATGACTTGCGGCCTCTCTGATTTTTCGGGGAATTATTAATTTTCAGGGTACATTCTATATCTATAGTATAGGGAGTGATCTATTTTTCCCTAATACTTTTTCTTCCCCTTCAGAAGCTTAATAGACCTCTATATACACAAATTAAAGTCCCGTCCTTCTCCCCCTCAGGACAGGAGCCGCTCATTTGTAGTATTTCCATCTCCGCATGTTTAATAAGTCATGGCTGCAAGGGGCTCCGCAAACAATTACTGCCTCCATCGAGAGCCGCCATCGACATGTGAATTGCAAGACCAATAGGTGTTGATAGCCTGAGACCGGAGGAGAGCATTGCCGGGAAGCCTCGTGTGAAGGAGCCTAAGGGAACCGACTGAGAATTAATCTCATGACCCAGTAATTTTCTCGGTGTTACAAGGGACGATGCAAACAAACTGGTGATGAAGCGGAGACTAACACCTGAAAATGGAGGGTCACCGCATCAAGCCCAACATTTAATTCCGGGAATCAATTTACAAAAGTGACAAAATCAAAAATCACACAATTCCCAAATGTACATTACAACAAAATAATTAACATTTCTTCTGTAGAAACATCTGTAAGGCATCGTGTCGGATTAGAAGAACATTGCTTCTTGCATGTAGAAACAGCACCACGCCTGCCCTCAGGTTGGGTCAGGTATTGCAGCTCAAGTCCATTGAAGTGAATAGAAACGAGCTGCAATGAGTTAGCCTTTGCACAGGTGTGGTGCCGTTCTTTGGATGCAGTCAACCACCTTTTTCAAAATCCTAAGCAACGCCATTCACAAAAGCAATCCACAAGCTGGTCCATAGGTTGCATGGTTATAAATGTAGGATCACAGGGCATCTGACTGCTGGCACCACCAGTGATCCCAAGAAAGTCATCAAAGAGGCACCACCACTTGTCATGTTGACAGAGATAGCAGGGAATCAGGGTTCCTAAGCTGACTCTCAAGCTATTCTATCCCTAACCTCAGGGATACTCCTGATGGTGGAGAGGCCTGAGTCTCCTTCCTAGCCCTGCTCCTGACCAGTCCTGATCTGATTCCTCTTCTCCCCAGGGAGGGATGAGACAGGAGTCCTCCAAACTAGGGGGTCTACTGCTATGCCTTATCTCAGGGATACTCCTGATGGTGGAGACGCCCCAGTCTCCTTCCTGACCCTGCTTCTGACCAGTTCTGATCTGATTCCTCCTCCCCTCAGGAAGGTATGAGACAGATGTCCCCCAAACTAGGGAATCTTATGCTATCCCTAATCTCAGGGATACTCCTGATGGTGGAGAGTCCCGAGTCTCCTTCCTGGTCCTGCTCCTGACCAGTTCTGATCCGATTCCCCCTCCCCCTAGGGAGGGACAAGACAGGAGTGTGATGAAACCCACAGAAAAAAAAAATACAGGGGAAAAAAAAAGTCAAAGCTCTGACACACACACACACACGCGCGTCAGTTATTTGTACACCAGCCTGCTTCATCCTGCTCCAGACCACATCTACCTCAGATAAGTGCTTGGCTCTTTATTTGTTGCTTGGTTCTTTTTGCTCTTATCGGAGTTGGTCATTTGCTGTGGTTGTTGTCAGTTTATTTGCATGCAGGGATCTTCCCTCTCAGTTGCTTAGCTGGGAAGCTCCCTGCAGCTATGTTTGGAGTATTGCTCCTGTAAGTCCATGTGTTTGTTGCTTCTTGAATTTGTAATTTTTCCTGCTTTCTGTTATGGGTTTGACAAAAGCGCCTGGTATAGGACGGAGTTCAGCTCTAGCGATCTGAGGGCATTTTGTACTATCAGGTTTTTGGATTTTTGTAGGGTTTTTCTCTGGCCACCATCAGTCCCTTTCCTATCCTGTCCTATTTAGTCAGTAGGGCCTCACCTTTTGCTAATCCCATCATCTATATGTGTATTGTGTTTTCCTATATCACCGCAGTCTTTGAATGTGGGGGGCTTGCTATTCTTGTCTATTTTCTGAGGCAGAGAGTTATTCATCTTTCCTTCCTTTAGGATAGTTAGTTCTCCGGCTGGGTTCGCGGTGCACAGGATGTTAGTTCACCCCTCGGCTACTTCTAGTGATGATGGTTAGTAAGGGGATGGCAGCCAGATTAGTTGCAAATCCTCTTGTCACCTTTTACCAATGATTTATGGTGGTCTTCCATGGTTCCGGATCATAACACCTCCCCACTACATGTGACCAAAGAAGCAAGCAGACTAACACAGATTAACTCTTGCTGCCTATGAATCAGCACACAGAAGGTCGACGCCAGAGTCTGCCTGTGTTGATCCCAGACACAAAAGAAACCCTCGGGCGGAGTGTCAGAATCTACAATCTGAACAGTGCCAAGCGTCGTGACAGTAGGCGAAGATTGTACAAAACTCTGTGCGACACCTCTACTTCTAGGGACAGAAATGGCCATGAATAAACTGACCGTGCCACCATTGCGCCATTCATACAGGAGACTTTCGGATCCACATAGTGTAGGATCTCAGCAGCTTTACCCCTGGTGATGATACATTTATCAACTATTCTGTGGATAAATTATTACGGTCATTTATTTAGTGGGAAAAAAACTCTTTTAGGGGCCAAGTAACATCTTAATTGCCAATTGTTTCCACGCTACGTAAATATTTTTAGCCACATTGGGACTTGTTATTGATGGAATGAGTTGTATATTTTATTCCCCAAAAAATGGGGTTCCCATTACCTCTTTCATTCATGGAGAAGCATTACAGCTTGAGATGTAGGTTTCATTGTTGCCATTTTGAGATACTTTGTAACTTATTAATTATTTTTCTTTGTTTTTTGGATGAACATAAAAAAAAAAGAAGGAAAAATTAATTTCACAGTGGAGAACAGATAATTTATAGTAGTTGTAAAAAAAAAACAAAAAACTGCAAAATTGATTATTTTTGTTTACGCATTTGTGTTAGTTTTCTCATAATCTAACTTTTTATTGTAAAAGAAGCACGATTATGCAGTTTTAGTTGGATTTATGGATTTATAGTTTTTTGGCAACAATATTTATTAGTCCCAGGCGGTTACTTGAACACGATCGTTTATTCTCATACATGTATACGGAGTATATATGTGTCAGTGTTACAGCAGGGCTTAATAGGCTGCTGTGTAAACACCATTCACCCACAGCTACATATTGGTATGCCGCCAGGTAGTGCCTTCCGGGGTCAGACTCCTTAGTAGGGATAAGCGAATCTGAACCGTAAAGTACGGGGTTCGTACTGGATACCGGGTGTCCGGGGCTTGAACTTGAACAGTTGGGGGCTGATATTATAAGGTTGGGGAGATCCATGGTTATTTTGGCCCTTCCCAGCCTACAAATAGCAGCCTGAAGCTGTCCTAGAAGTAGAACATCCATTAGACATGCCAATTCTGGCGACTTGCCCGCCTCTACCCGATTGCCCTGGTGAGGTGGCAATCAGGGTAATACTTAAGGGGTGCTGTATAGTTTTAGCTGGCATCAAGTCCAGGGGTTAGTAATGGAGAGGTGTCTATTAGACTACCCGATTACTAACCCCCATTACTCAGGGTATTTTTTTATTTATTTACTTTTTAAATAATTATTTAAATAAAATTTAAAAAAACAGCATAGGATCCCCTGTATTTTTGATAAATAGAGCAGGTAAAGTAGACAGCTGTGGGTTGCAACCCTCATTGTTCTGTTTTACCTTGGCTGGTTATCAAAAAATACAGGGGATCCCAAGCGGGTTTTTTTTTTTATTATATATTTAAAAAACAAACAAACAAAAAAAAAACAACATGCTGAGAAATTCCAGACCTGCTGATCAGCAGTGACCGTCATTTGGAAAACGTTCTCACAAGGTAGCCCATAGGAATTGAGTGGGATCGTGGGACATTACACTTTGGAATATGTCAGAACTTCCAGGATATATTTTGATATAATAAATTGGAGAACGACGGAGAGTGGAGGAGTCTTTCTTCAAATAAACTAATTTATTTTCCTGTGTGTGATTTTAACATTTCACCTGCCGGGTTAGTAATGGTGGTGTTCGATAGACCCCTATCCATTACTAACCCCTGGGCTTGATGCCAGCTAACACTACACACACACACGGCTGACATCAACCCAACAAGTATTATCCCAATTGACACTGCACCAGGACAATAGGGAAGAGCGGGACAAAGCACCAAAATTAGCACATCTAATGGATGTTCCACTTCTAAGGTGGCTGCAGGCTGCTATTTTTAGGCTGGGAAGCGCCAAATAACCATGGATCTTCCCAGCCTGATAATATGAGCCCCCAGCTGTCTGCTTTACCTGTGATGGTTATCATATATAGAGAGAGGACCCTACACCACATTAGTTAAATAATTTAAAAATCGAACAACTTGGGATCCTCTTTTTTTATAACCAGCCACGGTAAAGTGGACAGCTGAGAACCGCATACCCCAGTTGTCTGCTTTACCTGAGTTGGTTATGAAAAATAGGCGGGAGCCAACTTTTTTCAAAAAAATTTGTTTATTCCATATTCACATTTGTAGGTTAGTTGTACACACCCTTTTTGCTTCATTTTGCTCTTACAGCAACCTTCCTGCAAAGGTAGCTCTTACTGCAACCATTTTACAGCACTGCTTCATCCTGCTCCAGACCACATCTACCTCAGATAAGTGCTTAGCTCTTTATTTGTTGCTTGGTTCTTTTTGCTCTTATCGGAGTTTGTCATTTGCTGTGGTTGTAGTCAGTTTATTTGCATGCAGGGATCTTCCCTCTCAGTTGCTTAGCTGGGAAGCTCCCTGCAGGTATGTTTGGAGTATTGCTCCTAAAAGTCCATGTGTTTGTACCCCAGCTGTCTGCTTTACCTGAGTTGGTTATGAAAAATAGGCGGGAGCCAACTTTTTTCAAAAAAATTTGTTTATTCCATATTCCCATTTGTAGGTTAGTTGCACACACCCTTTTTGCTTCATTTTGCTCTTACAGCAACCTTACTGCAAAAGGTAGCTCTTACTGCAACCATTTTACAGCACCAAAGTTTGAGACCCCTTTGACTAATATGGGTTTTGGGGTCTAGTTTGAGTCAAGTCAGGATCCCGAACTGAAGGTTTAACTAAAGTCCGGCCGAACTGGAACTTCCACGGGGCCGCTCATCTCTACTCTTTAGATTGTGACGTCAATTGCAACTGCGAGGTCTAAGAGGTTAAAATGGCCAGATCAATGCAAACGTCTATTCTCACCATTGAGCCAAGGTGTCAGCTGTAGCAACAGATCTGTTAGTTGGGTGATCCCAATAGGCTTTCTTACTGGATCACTACAAGCTCAGAACCGACTGGGCAGGAGGGGGGGGAGTCTCCGGCCCTGAACTTAACAGTCATATAGGAAACCGGTACCTGGTTCAAAAATTGTACTCATACCATGGAAGTTGAGCTTGGGAAACTGGTCTATCAAATACTTCTTCTCCTCCAAGGACATAACTATCTCAAACTTTCAGATATTGTACAATCCGAGAAATCAGTGAGTGTCGGCCTAGAAAAAGGGTATAGTTTATGTAGACCCCACCCATAAAAGCAAACTGTAGACAGATCAGGGTGTTCCCACTGTAGCATTAGGGGCAAGGTTTATAGTGTAACTGCCCTTCTAGGAGAACTTCCAGCAGAATGCCTGAGTCCGCTTCTAGCTCCTCCCTCTGCCTCTAGCTCCTCCCCCTCCATAGAATCTTGTAAGCACCAACTCATCTTCTATAGCAGTAATGTAAAAATCTGTATTTACTAAAGACATTATCTAGGATTTGAAAATGAAAAATTACTACAAAAGAAGTGGATTTTTCTGATAAGATACACTACAGTTCAAAAGTTTGGGGTCCTCCAGACAATTTTGTCTTTTCCATGAAAAATCATACTTTTATTTATCAGATGAGTTGCATAATGAATAGAGGATATCGTCCAGACAGTGACTGGTTAGAAATAATGATTTTTACTTGTAATAATAATTTCCTCTTCACACTTTGCTTCCGGCACAGGATGCTCCTTTGCAGCAATTCCAGCTTTGCAGACCTTTGGCATTCTAGGTGTTAATTTGCGGAGGTAATCTGGAGATATTTCACCCCATGCTTCCCCCCTCCCACAGGTTGGATTGGTTTGATGGGCACTTTTTGCACCATACGGTCAAGCTGCTCCCACAACAGCTCTATAGGGTTGAGATCTGGTGACTGGGCCCCTCCATTACAGATAGATACCAGCTGCCGGCTTCTTTCCTAAATAGCTCATGCATAATTTGGAGGTGGCTTTGGGTCATTGTCCTGTTGTAGGATGAGATTGGCTCCAATCAAGCGCTGTCCACAGGGTATGGCATGACGTTGCAAAATGGAGTGATAGTCTTCCTTATTCAAAATCCCTTTTACCTTGTTCAAATCTTCCACTTTACCAGCACCAAAGCAACCCCAGACCATCACATTACCTCCACCATGCTTGACAGATGGCGTCAGGCACTCTTCTAGCATCTTTTCAGTAGTTCTGTGTCTCACAAATGTTCTGTGTGATCCAAACACCACAAACTTCGATTCGTCTGTCCATAACACTTTTTTCCAATCTTCCTCTGTCCAATGTCTGTGTTCTTTTGCCCATATTAATCTTTTCTTTTATTAGCCAGTCTCAGATATGGCTTTTTCTTTGCCACTCTGCCCTGAAGGCCGGCATCCCAGAGTCGCCTCTTCACTGTAGACGGTGACACTGGCGTTTGCGGGTACTATTTAATGAAGCTGTCAGTTGAGGAACTGTGAGGCGTTGATTTCTCACACTAGAGACTCTAATGTGCTTGTCTTGTTGCTCAGTTGTGCAGCGCGGCCTCCCACTTCTCTTTCTACTCTGGTTACAGCCTGTTTGTGCTCTCCTCTGAAGGGAGTAGTACACACCGTTGTAGGAAATCTTCAGATTCTTGGCAATTTCTCACATAGAATATCCTTAATTTCTAAGAACAAGAATAGACTGTCGAGTTTCACATGAAAGTTCTCTTTTTTTGGCCATTTTGAGAGTTTAATGGAACCAACAAATGTAATGCTCCAGATTCTCAACTAGCTCAAAGGAAGGTCAGTTTTATAGCTTCTCTAATCAGCAAAACTGTTTTCAGCTGTGCTAACATACTTGCACAAGGGTTTTCAAGGGATTTGTAAACATACATTAGCCTTCTAACACAGTTAGCAAACACAATGTACCATTAGAACACTGGAGTGGTGGTTGCTGGAAATGGGATTCTATACACCTATGTAGATCTTGCATAAAAACCAGACGTTTGCAGCCAGAATAGTCATTTACCACATTAACAATGTATAGAGGGGATTTCTGTTTAATTTAATGTTCGCTTCATTGAAAAAAAAAATAAATAAATAAATGTGCTTTTCTTTCAAAGATAAGGAAATATCTAAGTGACCCTAAACATTTAAACGGTAATGTACATACAACTTCAAAGTATTTTCAATCCTTCATTTGTGAGGGCTGCCTTATGTGCTGCAGAGCTGCTCTTCCTTTTCAAACTAAAAATCAAATCCTTGTCGGCCATTGTGAAGGCTACAGGACATCACCGGTCATCCCCTTTCATTCCAGTCAACTCTATCAATTTCCCCTCCCTCGACAGTTGTACACAAGGGTAAGACATTACAAACCGCCATATTATAATATAATATAATATATTTTTATTTTATATTATTATATATATTATATATATATATATATATATATATATATATATATATATATATATATATATATATATATATATATATTATTATAATATATATCCAGCTCTCAATATATCATGGGCGCTGATAGTGCACTATCTTTCTTTATATTTTATTTTTTTTTTAAAGGTTTTTCAATTGAAAGATCACTTTAAAAGCAATTATGGAAGAATCGTAGAAAAATTAATTATATCTCATAGTAAATTCCATTTTTAACCTTTAGGCAGAGGAGATGGATCTGAACTTCTCCATTTCTGCAGCAAATATTCAACAAATACTCATCACATAATTGATAATTACCCTCTGAATGGAATTAGCCAGTAATGAGCTTTAAAGTGCACACAGCAGACACCTGTCAGCTCGGCACCGCCGCCCGCGCTCCCATAATTAGCACCATTTCTACACTTCAGTGAAAATTTCATTACTAAATAGCATTGTTCTGCAGTATAAGGATTCACAGAGCCAGCCCAGAAATCACAAGAATGACCGCTCCGGTGTGGAACCCGCACACAGGATTGGGGCTTTCGCCCCCTGAAATACTCTGTGCTGCTGGTGACCTCAGGACTCCCACAATATAAATGTTAAAACTGGGACTTGTCTCATTTCTTTTCCTCACATGATCGTGGCACACTTCTTACCGACATCATGGTCACTGCCTGCCCCTACAAAATCACTTATTTCCTGAAATACTCTGGGCTGCTGGAGGGTAGTGGGGGGGACGCTTCGAGCACTTTTACTGTGCAATTTTCATTACTTCTTTATTTTCAGTCCCTATCCTCCTGGTCATTACTGCCTCTATAAAACCAGCGCGCTCTTCTCCTGAAATACTGTGTGCTGCTGGGGGGAGAGTGGGTGCTTTGGATACTTTCACTGTGCAATTTTAATTTACTACTTGTCCTTTATTTCCACTCTTCTTCTAGCAGGATGACAGTTCTTACCGCATGATAATCATTACCCCCATAAAAGCTGCACTTTTTTCACCTGAAATACTCTGTGCTGCTGCGGGATGGGGGGGGGCTTCAGGTACCTTCACTGTGCAACTTTCATTTTTTTTACTTCTCTATTTCCATTCCCTGTCCTCATGATCATTACTGCCCCCATAAAACCAGTACTTCTCCTGAAATACTCTGTGCTGCTAGGGGTGTGAGGGGATGGGGGGGGGGGGTTCAGGCACCTTCACTGTGCAA
The DNA here is from genome assembly GCF_048569485.1 of Anomaloglossus baeobatrachus. Classification (NCBI taxonomy): domain Eukaryota; kingdom Metazoa; phylum Chordata; class Amphibia; order Anura; family Aromobatidae; genus Anomaloglossus; species Anomaloglossus baeobatrachus. The sequence continues at coordinate 30,501,471 of NC_134362.1, forward strand.
TTCTCATATACTACTTGTCCTTTATTTCCATTCCCCTTCTGCCTAGATGACGTAACCCTGTCCACATGATCATTATTGCCGCCATAAAACCAGCACTTTCTTCTCCTGAAATACTCTGTGCTTCTGCAAAATTGGATTCTTCTACTATGTCAATCCACTAATACAATCAGAGTCTACTTCTTAAAATTCTTTGTGGAACTGGAATTCTTCTCCTCCCACATTATAGCAATCCGTGACCTCCCACACGATTAGCGAAGCTCCTGAAATACTCTGTGCTGCTAAGACTATGTTCACACATTGCTTTTTTTTGCAGTAAAAAAGTTGCTTCCAAAAAAGCAGGTTTTGGTGCATTTTCTAGCCGCTTTCCAGTGTCTCATTTGTCTAGATTATTGTTTAAATAAAAGTAGCTTAGCCACAAAAACGCAGCAATAAGACCCCCCCAGCAAAAAAATAAATAAATAAAATAAATTAAAAAAAATGAAGCAAACAGAAAGAAGCAAAACAAAAATAAAAAACAGCAAAAATAGAAAACAAAATGGAAAAAAATACATAGCAGAAAAACAGAAAGCAGAGCAAATAAAAGAACCCAGCAAAAAACCCAAAAAATGCAGCTGAAATAAACAAAATGCCGCAAAAAAAATAAATAAAAAAGGAAAACAAAAAATTCAGCAAACAGAAAGAAGGAAAACAAACAAAAATAAACAGCAAAAACAGAAGACAAAAATGGAAAAAAAAATTATATAGCAGGAAAAAAGAAAGCAGAGCAAATAAAAAAACACAGCAAAATCCACAAAAAAAAGGAAGAAAAAAAATGCAGAAAAAAAACACGCAAAAAAACCCCAAAACAAACCAAATAAAAAAAGAAAGCCACAGCAAGAAAACAAAAAAAAAACCTGCAAAAATGCTGAAATCGACATGAAAACGCAGCAGTTTTCCATTTCACTCAGGAAATAAAAAGCAGGTGCATAAAATTAATGAAAAAAACTGCAGCAAAAAAGCGGTGTGAACATAGCTCAAGTGCTCCAACCAGCAAGTTCAAACTAAAAAAAAAAGTTTAATCCTAACTTATTATTTTTATTTATTTTAATAGAATTTACATTATCATTATTATTATTTTTTTTTTTTTTCATTTTCTATTAGAAGCTACATATCACACTGCAGCTTTTCTTGCTTTTTTTCTGCAGGGATTTTAATAAGGATAATGGCAGTTAATGATAATTCCTCGCGAGCCTGAGCTGGAGAAATAAAGATTTGTCCTAAGTGGTCTCCTGTACGTTTGGCGGCGCAGCGGCGTCTCGCACTTGTGCGCATCTTGCGGTTATTTGCCTTTTTTTCTTGTGTACAGAACAGAAGGGAAGTAGAGGAACTCAGGATTGCAGCTCGGCGGCCCCGTACATAGTGCTGCAGTGATATCATCGCATCTGGGAGTTTAGAATTGCAAAACTCAACAACTTTCCAGCCAATGCCAAAACCTTTCCCGACAACTTCCATGTGGTGCAGGAGGAGAGAGAAGAACGAACGGTCTCCCGGTAACACTGACCTCCACCTGTGCAGCACAATGTGCCGCAGAACGCAGGAGCGGCCAATAAAAGTGATAGTATACAAAGCCTTAAACCAAGAAAAATGTACTGTACGGCAGCAATTCCACTAGTTTACTATTATAGGGAAAGTGTCATCAGGATTTTGTCTATGATTTTAGTGACGAGTACAGAGCACCCGAGCATGGTAGTGCCCGCTCATCACTGGTTACGAGTATAGAGTACCCGAGCATGGTAGTGCCCGCTCATCACTAGTTACGAGTATAGAGCACCCGAGCATGGTAGTGCTCGCTCATCACTGGTTACGAGTATAGAGCACCCGAGCATGGTAGTGCCCGCTCATCACTAGTTACGAGTACAGAGCACCCGAGCATGGTAGTGCCCGCTCATCACTAGTTACGAGTACTGAGCACCCGAGCATGGTACTGCCCGCTCATCACTACTTACGAGTACCAAGCACCCGAGCATGGTAGTGCCCGCTCATCACTACTTACGAGTAGCGAGCACCCGAGCATGGTACTGCCCGCTCATCACTACTTACGAGTACCAAGCACCCGAGCATTGTAGTGCCCGCTCATAGTATCATAGTATCATAGTATCATAGTTTTTAAGGTTGAAGGAAGACTCTAAGTCCATCTAGTTCAACCCGTCGCCTAACATGTTGATCCAGAGGAAGGCAAAAAACCCCAATGTGGCAAACAAGTTCCAATGGGGAAAAAATTTCCTTCCTGACTCCACATCCGGCAATCAGACTAGTTCCCTGGATCAATACCCTGTCATAAAATCTAATATACATAACTGGTTATATTAAATTTTTCAAGAAAGGCATCCAGGCTCTGCTTAAATGTTAGTAGTGAATCACTCATTACAACATCATGCGGCAGAGAGTTCCATAGTCTCACTGCTCGTACAGTAAAGAATCCTCGTCTGTGATTATGATTAAACCTTCTTTCCTCAAGACGTAGCGGATGCCCCCGTGTTCCAGTCGCAGGCCTAGGTGTAAATAGATCTTTGGAAAGGTCTCTGTACTGTCCCCTCATATATTTATACATTGTGATTAGATCTCCCCTAAGCCTTCGTTTTTCCAGACTAAATAACCCCAAGTTTAATAACCTGTCTTCGTATTGCAGCCCCCCCATTCCTCTAATAATCTTGGTGGTCTTCTCTGCACCCTCTCCAGTTCAGCTATGTCCTTCTTATATATCGGTGACCAGAATTGTACACAGTATTCTAAGTGCGGTCGCACTAGTGACTTGTACAGAGATAGAACTATATTTTTTTCATGAACACTTATACCTCTTTTAATACATCCCATTATTTTATTAGCCCTGGCAGCAGCTGCCTGACACTGTCCACTAAAGTGAAGTTTACCATCCACCCATACACCCAAGTCTTTTTCTGTGTCTGTTTTACCCAGTGTTCTACAATTAAGTACATAATCATAAATGTTATTTCCTCTACCCAAGTGCATGACCTTACATTTATCTACATTAAACTTCAATTGCCACTTCTCAGCCCAATCCTCCAATTTACATAAATCTCCCTGTAATATAAAATTATCCTCCTCTGTATTGATTACCCTGCAGAGTTTAGTATCATCTGCAAATATTGAAATTCTACTCCGCATGCCCCCAACAAGGTCATTTATAAATATGTTGAAAAGAAGCGGGCCCAATACTGACCCCTGTGGTACCCCACTATGAACTGAGACCCAGTCCGAGTACGTACCATTAATAACCACCCTTTGTTTCCTATCACTGAGCCAGTTTTTAACCCAGTTACACATATTTTCCCCTATCCCCATTATTCTCATTTTATGTACCAACCTTTTGTGTGGCACCGTATCAAAAGCTTTTGAAAAGTCCATATACACAACATCCACTGCATTTACCTGGTCCAGGCTTGAACTTACCTCTTCATAGAAGCTGATCAAATTAGTTTGACAGGATCGATCCCTCATAAACCCATGTTGATACTCTGTCATAAGGTTATTTTTCTTGAGATACTCCAGTATAGCATCTCTCAAGAAACCCTCAAGGATTTTACCAACCGTAGAGGTTAAACTTACCGGCCTATAATTTCCCGGCTCAGTTTTTGTCCCCTTTTTGAATATTGGCACCACATTTGCTATGCGCCAGTCCTGCGGTACCGACCCTGTTATTAAGGAATCTGAGAAGATTAAAAATAATGGTCTATCTATCACAGAACTCAATTCCTGTAGTACTCTGGGGTGTATGCCATCCGGGCCCGGAGATTTGTCAACCTTAGTGATTTCGAGGCGGCGGCGTACTTCCTGCTGGGTTAAGCAGGTAATATTCAAGGGTGAATTTATGGTATCACTGGTCATGTCATCTGCCATGGCATTTTCTTGTATAAAAACCGTAGAAAAAAAGTCATTCAGCAGGTTGGCTTTACCCTCATCCCCTTCCACCATTTCACCAAGACTATTTTTAAGGGGGCCAACACTATCGCTTTTCAGTTTTTTACTGTTTATGTAGTTAAAGAATATTTTAGGATTATTTTTACTTTCTCTCGCAATGAGTCTCTCTGTCTCAAACTTAGCTAACTTAATTTGCTTTTTACATATTTTATTTAATTTTCTATAATTATATAATGCCTCATCACTACCTACCCTCTTTAATTCTTTTAAGGCTTTCTGTTTTTCTTTTATTGCTTCCCTTACAGCTCTATTTAGCCATAGGGGTTTCCTCCTATTTCTAGAATGTTTGTTCCCATAGGGTATATTTTCTGCACAAGCCCTATTCAGGATGCTCATAAAGGTCTCCCATTTGCTTTGTGTACTTTTATTACTTAGTACATCATCCCAGTTTATTGCACTAAGATCATCTCTCAACCGTTTAAAATTTGCTTTCCTGAAGTTTAGTGTCCTTGTAGCCCCTCTACTATACATCTTACTAAAGAATACATGAAAACTTATTATTTTGTGATCACTATTCCCCAAGTAACCCCCAACTTGTATATTTGATATGCGGTCTGGCCTATTGGTTAGTACAAGGTCTAGTAGTGCTCCCCCTCTTGTGGGGTCCTGTACCATTTGTGAAAGGTAATTATCTTTCATTGTTATCAAAAATCTATTTCCCTTGCTGGAACTGCAAGTTTCTGTTCCCCAATTTATATCAGGATAGTTAAAGTCCCCCATAATAATTACCTCTCCGAGACTCGCTGCTTTATCAATTTGCTTTATGAGGAGATTCTCTACCTCTTCCATAATATTCGGCGTCTTATAACACACCCCTATCAGTATTTTATTATTCATTCTCCCCCCCCTTATCTCCACCCATAGGGACTCTACATTCTCAGTACCCTCACATATGTTGTCACGCAGGATGGGTTTTAAGGATGATTTTACATATAGACACACACCTCCCCCTCGCTTATTTGTACGGTCATTCCTGAATAGGCTATAACCCTGTAAATTAACAGCCCAGTCATAGCTCTCATCCAGCCATGTCTCTGATATCCCCACTATATCATAATTTTCTTCCAACAATATTAATTCTAATTCCTCCACCTTATTTGTGAGGCTTCGGGCATTAGTGTACATGCACGTTACGTATGACTCTGTACCTGTATTCCTGCTTACTGTATTAACTGTCCTAACCCTTCCCCCCGTACCACCCCCAATTTCATTACTTGTGCCCTGGTCACTATCTGCACTACATTCCCCTTCTATAAAGTGAATACCCTCGCCCCCCATTCCTAGTTTAAACACTCCTCCAACCTTCTAGCCATTTTCTGCCCCAGCAGAGCTGCACCTTCCCCATTAAGATGCAGCCCATCCCTAGCATAGAATCTGTAGCCAACTGAAAAGTCGGCCCAATTCTCCAGGAACCCAAAACCCTCTTTCCTACACCAATTCTTGAGCCACCTGTTAACCTCCCTGATCTCTCTTTGCCTCTCTGGTGTGGCTCGTGGCACAGGTAGTATTTCCGAAAATACCACCTTTGAGGTCCATGCTTTAAGCTTACAACCTAATTCCCTGAAATCATCTTTAAGGACCTTCCACCTACCTCTAACTTTGTCATTTGTGCCAATGTGTACAATGACCGCTGGGTCCTCCCCAGCCACTCCCAGTAATCTGTCAACCCGATCAGCGATGTGCCGAACTCGAGCGCCAGGAAGACAACACACTGTTCGGCGATCCCTGTCTTTGTGACAGATTGCCCTATCTGTCCCCCTAATAATTGAGTCCCCCACTACCAGTACCTGTCTTGCCTGCCCTGCACTCCTATTCCCCCCCTTACTGGAGCAGACACTCCTCTGGCGTTCAGAGGTCATGCCTTGCTGCAGCAATGCTACCCCTGTAATGACATCCCCCTCATCTGCCAAGTTTGCAAACCTATTGGGGTGTGTCAGTTCAGGACTAGCCTCCCTAGTAATTTTCCCTTTACCACCCTTTCTAACTGTCACCCAGCTACCTACCTCACCGTCCTGCCGCTCCCTACTACGATCCTCCCCCACATCTGACCCAGCAAGCTGCTGCTCAGTGAGCAGCACACTCCTTTCCATATTGCTAATGCATCTCAGAGTTGCCAGCTGCTCATTTAGATCCAGTATCTGGGCTTCCAAACGTGCAACTTGCGCACATCTCGAACAACAGTATGCACCCTCGAATGGCTTTTCAAGGACTGCATACATGAGACAAGATGTACACTGGATTGCATTAGCAATAGTGGAGCACATTTTCTAATGGGGATAGCACTAAACAAATGTTAAGTAATTAAACAACTAAATACAAACAATTCTACTCACACTTACTTTTGCTCACACTTTGCTCACTCACGCTCACAATGAAGAGGACAGTCTAAAATTCGCGCGCCTAGGCGCGCGGCTTTCAGAAGTCTTCCTTCCGGCTGTAACGGCCAAAACCCGGTTCTCCTTGAGCTCGCGGTGACTCTTCACTTATCCCAGAAGGCACTGGGAATATGCAAATTATCCTCGCAAGACTCCTTCCCTGGCTTTCAGAAGTCTTCCTTCCGGCTGTAACGGCCAAAACCCGGTTCTCCTTGAGCTCGCGGTGACTCTTCACTTATCCCAGAAGGCACTGGGAATATGCAAATTATCCTCGCAAGACTCCTTCCCTGGCTTTCAGAAGTCTTCCTTCCGGCTGTAACGGCCAAAACCCGGTTCTCCTTGAGCTCGCGGTGACTCTTCACTTATCCCAGAAGGCACTGGGAATATGCAAATTATCCTCGCAAGACTCCTTCCCTGGCTTTCAGAAGTCTTCCTTCCGGCTGTAACGGCCAAAACCCGGTTCTCCTTGAGCTCGCGGTGACTCTTCACTTATCCCAGAAGGCACTGGGAATATGCAAATTACTAGTTACAAGTACTGAGCACCCGAGCATGGTACTGCCCGCTCATCACTACTTACGAGTACCAAGCACCCGAGCATGGTAGTGCCCGCTCATCACTAGTTACGAGTACTGAGCACCCGAGCATGGTAGTGCCCACTCATCACTAGTTACCAGTACAGAGCACCCGAGCATGGTAGTGCCCGCTCATCACTAGTTGCGAGTACTGAGCACCCGAGCATGGTAGTGCCCACTCATCACTAGTTACCAGTACAGAGCACCTGAGCATGGTAGTGCCCGCTCATCACTAGTTACGAGTACAGAGCACCCGAGCATGGTAGTGCCCGCTCATCACTAGTTACGAGTACAGAGCACCCGAGCATGGTAGTGCCCGCTCATCACTAGTTACGAGTACAGAGCACCCGAGCATGGTACTGCCCGCTCATCACTACTTACGAGTACCAAGCACCCGAGCATGGTAGTGCCCGCTCATCACTACTTACGAGTACCAAGCACCCGAGCATGGTAGTGCCCGCTCATCACTAGTTATGAGTACTGAGCACCCGAGCATGGTACTGCCCGCTCATCACTACTTACGAGTACCAAGCACCCGAGCATGGTAGTGCCCGCTCATCACTACTTACGAGTACCAAGCACCCGAGCATGGTAGTGCCCGCTCATCACTAGTTACCAGTACTGAGCACCCGAGCATGGTAGTGCCCGCTCATCACTAGTTACCAGTACTGAGCACCTGAGCATGGTAGTGCCCGCTCATCACTAGTTACGAGTACCGAGCACCCGAGCATGGAAGTGCCCGCTCATCACTAGTTACGAGTACCGAGCACCCGAGCATGGTAGTGCCCGCTCATCACTACTTACGAGTACCAAGCACCCGAGCATGGTAGTGCCCGCTCATCACTACTTACGAGTACCAAGCACCCGAGCATGGTAGTGCCCGCTCATCACTAGTTATGAGTACTGAGCACCCGAGCATGGTACTGCCCGCTCATCACTAGTTACGAGTACCGAGCACCTGAGCATGGTAGTGCCCGCTCATCACTAGTTACGAGTACCGAGCACCCGAGCATGGTAGTGCCCACTCATCACGAGTTACGAATATTGAGCAGGTGGCAAAAACCTGGCGACAGATTCCCATTTACAATTAGAATATACAATGCATCTTAGGGCAAAAAAAAAACAAAAAAAAAAACCCCACAACAAAACACCGGAAATAAATTAACGTTAAATGCCATTTTAAACTTAGAATCCCACTCATTAGTAATGCAATCCTAGAGGAGAAGAATTCACAGCATATTTTCACCTTTGAACACCACTTTACAGTTTACAAGTAGCATTAACAACATCAATAGCCAATTGCATGAGTAGACACATTACATTACTGATCCTGCGTAACCTCCTGTATTATACTCCAGAGCTGCACTCACTATTCTGCTGGTGCAGTCACTGTGTACATACATTACTTATCCTGTACTGATCCTGAGTTACCTCCTGTATTATACTCCAGAGCTGCACTCACTATTCTGTACACTAATTTAATAAAACATGAAGCATCTTTCCTTCCTCCGTGCTCTCGGTGTTATCGGAGCTCAGCTGTGCTGTAATGTTGTGTCTGTGAAATATTAGAGACTCTAATATTGATCTTCATGTTTTTCGGAGCCAGCGTTGTCACTCACCCTCCTGCAGAGACGCTGATCATGTACAGATGTGTTTTAAAGCCCTGACGTATTGGGAGATGTTAATTAACAATCCCTGAGCCATCTGTCACCTATAGGTTCCTATGCTAAGTAAATGTATATCACAGAATATACTTTTTGCTACATTATGATAGTTACACAGGTTGAAAAAAAGACCTAGGTCCATCTAGTTCAATCTTCCTCCACCAATTATACATTTCGTCATTATGTCTTTTTAGAACCATCGATGTTGTGTAGTGAGGAATCATCCGGCCCTGATATAAAGCTGTTATAGTATCTGCCATTACTACCTCTTGTGGTCGGCATTCCACAGCCTGACCGCTCTAACTGTAAAGAACCCTTTCCTATTTAGCTGTCGGAATCTCTTTTCTTCCACTCGCAGTGAGTGCCCCCTGGTCCTTAGTATTGTCTCTGGAAGAAATAAGTCATGGCCAGTCCTTTATATTGAGCACACAAGTATTTATACATATAAATGAGATCTCCTCTGAGACGGCTTTTTTCTAAGCTAAACATATCTAACTTTTTCAACCTTTCCTCATAATTTTATATGGACCCATATAACAAAGCAATTTAAGAAGGGTTCAAGGCAGACACCTTGTGTATCCGGAGACGCATCAGGATAAGACCTATTCCGGGCTGTAAGGCAGTTGTCTGCAGCAGGAGCCTCCCCCCCCAAATACTTTCTCTACAGTACGACAGCCCTAGTAAAACCTACGCCATCTTTCAAATCCAAACTCCAAAAAAAAAAAGGATGAAATAAATGAAGATCCAATGTATATAATTTCTAAAATGTATCTGCCACATAAACATTAATTTCTAGGTGTAATGTTCCTTTAAGTAGTTTCATTGCTATGACAACAGTGCCCACCCCTGAGCATCAAAACCACACCCCCGCTTATCTAACACCTGGAATGTTCTTTGATTAGCGCCCCAGTCTATCGAGTGGGCTTTGGTGGATTATACGGGGGTGATAGGTGTAGAATATGGAGTTGCACAGTCAATATGTCACGCGCTAGGTGCGGTGATACAGATTCTGTTTGCTGGAAAGCTTCAAGGAATAATTGATAGCCATACTTTGGCACCGGCACGTCTTAAGCTGCCATGAAGACGGGTGATTAATGTAATGCCTGTGAAATTATTACCAATTACAGCACATTCATTATGACTGACACCTTCCTCGGGGCCCTCACTAGTTATTTCTTTCCAATCGCCTTGAGGATCTTCCCTTAGGTTTTGTCAGAGTTTGTTTACCATTAATCACAGCGAGCGGCGGCTGCGGCACCTCCACAACTTATCCCGAAAATATGACCTTCCACATAGCGGCCATCTTAAGAAAACAAAGCTCCGACTCATGAGAAGGGGAGAATTCATCTCATTCTTTACAGGGAACGTATAGTCAGAAAACTATGGATTGTAGCAGTATTATAGTAGTTATATTCTTGTACATAGGGGACAGTATTATAGTAGTTATATTCTTGTACATGGGAGCAGTATTATAGCAGTTATATTCTTGTACATAGGGGACAGTATTATAGTAGTTATATTCTTGTACATAGGTGGCAGTATTATAGTAGATATATTCTTGTACATAGGGGGCAGTATTATAGTAGTTATATTCTTGTACATAGGGGACAGTATTATAGTAGTTATATTCTTGTACATAGGAGCAGTATTATAGTAATTATATTCTTGTACATAGGGGCAGTATTATAGTAGTTATATTCTTGTACATAGGGGACAGTATTATAGTAGTTATATTCTTGTACATAGGTGGCAGTATTATAGTAGATATATTCTTGTACATAGGGGGCAGTATTATAGTAGTTATATTCTTGTACATAGGGGGCAGTATTATAGTAGTTATATTCTTGTATATAGGAGCAGTATTATAGTAGTTATATTCTTGCACATAGGGGACAGTATTATAGTAGTTATATTCTTGTACATAGGTGGCAGTATTATAGTAGATATATTCTTGTACATAGGGGGCAGTATTATAGTAGTTATATTCTTGTACATAGGGGGCAGTATTATAGTAGTTATATTCTTGTACATAGGGGGCAGTATTATAGTAGTTATATTCTTGTACATAGGGGACAGTATTATAGTAGTTATATTCTTGTACATAGGGGCAGTATTATAGTAGTTATATTCTTGTACATAGGAGCAGTATTATAGTAGTTATATTCTTGTATATAGGGGCAGTATTATAGTAGTTCTATTCTTGTACATGGGGGGCAGTATTATAGTAGTTATATTCTTGTACATAGAGGGCAGTATTATAGTAGTTATATTCTTGTACATAGGGGCAGTATTATAGTAGATATATTCTTGTATATAGGAGCAGTATTATAGTAGATATATTCCTGTACATAGGTGGCAATATTATAGCAGTTATATTCTTGTACATAGTGTCAGGTTTCCAGGTTTTCCAGTTCTCTTTTGAATGAGCTTGCCCTCAGTTAACATGGAGTTTAAGGTTCTGTTGCCCTACTTCCTGTCCAGCTGCTTAAAAGGCCGCCTCTCAGTCCAGTCCAGTGCCTGAGTATACTGCTTGCTGTGTGCTCCTGCTTTGCTGTTTCTACTTCCTGATTGCCTTGGATTCTCCTGAAACTCTACCGACCGACTCTGGACCATACCCGGTTTTCTTCAAGCTGTGCCCGGACTCCGTCTGCCGTCTTTGATCAGCACTCTGCCCGGTTCGTAACCACTCTGGACAATCATCCCGTACGGACACTCCTGGACTATACCACTTGCCCCTTGTGTACCGGCTGCCGCACATTTAGGCCTTCCGGGGTTGATTGCCGGACAGTCCCTGTACAGGGGTTCGCTCTGGTGGTCTCCCTGGGGGAGTCCGGTGCGTGGCCCCGGGAATCCCCTTCGCTCCGTTTTGTGTGTTGTTTTACTGTGTTTATTCCCGTTGTGTATCTACTGTGGTGACATATTATATAACATCTTGTACCAAGAACTCGTCTCTGTTGTCATTGCCCTAACGCAATCGAAATCCTCAGAACATACAGTAGTATTACACATAGGAGCAGTATTATAGTAGTTATATTCTTGTACATAGGGAGCAGTATTATAGTAGCTATATTCTTGTACATAGGAGCAGTATTATAGTAGTTATATTCTTGTACATAGGGAGCAGTATTATAGTAGTTATATTCTTGTACGGTACATGAATGGGCTCCATTACAGTACTTCGCCTTCTATATCTTGTATAAACTGCTCAGCAGGGTTTGATGAGCAGTTCTATCTGGTGTACAGTATATACGCCCTGGAATATACCATTTTCTTCTTGAAGTGGATAAACACACTTACCGTGAAATAAGAAGGCTTTGCTGCCATTATGAGCGCCGTAAACCTGTGTAATCCCCCTTGTGTTGTTCTGAAGTTTTAGCTCTGAAATGATGTCAATTTGTAAATCGTTGTCCGTCCCAAATCCAAACACTGCAATGGAAAGAAGAGTAATTAAAATGTATGAAAAAGCAAAAAGTTTGTTAACTTCATTTTAAAGCCAACCCATCAGTTCTTAAATCGGGGTCGGGCCGTTCTCTTTTGTTGTTGTGGCTTTAGGTCAGAGGTGCGGATACAATTGTATCATTTTACATAGTAAAACATGAAAAGGAATTTGTAATGATCGTGTTCACTTCTGTCGATCGCTCTACCAATAACAAACACACACACACACACACATACACTCTATAATGCCCATTGAGGCTCCCCCAAATAGAATGATGTCGCACCGTAAACCCCCCACATAGTATCGACAATACATACCCCACCTAAACCCACACAGTAAAATGACCATTGAGACCCCCGACATAGTATGATTCACCACAAAGCACCTATCACGGGTGACAGACAGTCCTGTGGTGGCCGGTTATAGAAGGTCGCAGCGTTTAACTGCACCAACCGCTCCCTGCCCTTCTATTCTTCCTGCTGTGGTGTAAATGGTATCCTATGTATGTTCTATGCTTGGGGTTTATCCCTTTCCTTTTAGGACCCTGCCGATAGTCTGACCTTTCAGCTGCTAATCATCATCATGTCCTTTTTTGTTCTTAAATACCCACATTTCCCCTTTGTATTTGCTAGTGATTGAGTTATATTGCTATACAGGCCATGGATGCAAGCAATCGGCTTGTACTCATCTGAAGAAACTTTGTTTGTTGCAGTTCCTCTCCCAGAGTCACCGTGGAGTTAAGTTGTTTGTATAGTTTCCCCTGTTTATGCTCCCTGTGTCTTTAGAGCTTAATGGGGTTGACTAAGCGCTCATCCCATCCTTTCCATACCTAGGGCCCAGTTCAGGGTCAGCCAGAGTCAGGTATCCGCTTGGTGCATAGGTGCGAAACCTATCTAGGATGGTGAGGGAAGCTAGGTGCCAGGAGAAAGTTTGATCAGGGGTCATCATCTCCCCCTTCCCTAGACACAGGGTTTCCCTTCCCTGTCGCCGTACACATGGTACTTCCCCGTACTTAGCATGACAGTACCCCTCCCCACATAGTATCCACAATACGTGCTCCCCACACAGTATAATGCCCATTGAGGCCCCCCACATAATATCCACAACACATGGTCCTCACACTGTATTATGCCTATTGAGGCCCCCCTTCACATAATATCATGCCCTCCAACACAGTATATTGCCCCCCACATAATATCCACAACACATACCCTCACACAGTATAATGCCCATTGAGGCCCCCTTCACATAATATGATGCCCCGTCATAATATCCACAACACATGGCCCCTATAATGCCCATTAAGGCCCCCCCAAATAGTTTATATAAATTAGGGGGGGCTGGGACATGCAAGTAACGTAGGGAGGCTAGGAGTAAGGAATGCATTAATAGTATTAAATGTCTAGTGGCAAATGCAAGAAGTCTTACAAACAAAATGAATGAATTGGAGACTCTTATGTCAACCATGGATTATGATGTGGTGGGCATTACGGAAACCTGGCTGGATGAAAGCCATGACTGGGTGACAAGTGTAGAGGGTTATACTACATTCAGGAAGGACAGGAAAGACAAAAAAGGTGGTGGGGTGTGTATATTTATCAAATCTAACCTAAGACCTGTGTTGAATGATGACATTTGGGGGAACTGCAACAATGTAGAGTCAGTATGGGTAAATGGACATGGGGAGGGGAATAATGGAAAAATTCTAATTGGAGTTTGCTATAATCCTAACATACCTGAACAGGTAGAGGGTAAAATGCTGGAACAAATTGAACAGGCAGCTAATAATAATTGGGTTCTTATTATGGGGGATTTCAACTATCCAGACATACAGTGGGACATAGAATCTTCTGGTTGTGCTAAAAGCTGTAAGTTCTTATCTACTATTCAAGACAATTACCGCTCTCAGATGGTAGGTGAACCGACCAGGGGAGATAATTTGCTAGATCTGGTCCTGTCAGATAGACCGGATACAATCTCAGATCTACAGATCCGGGAGCACTTGGGCACCAGCGATCATAATATGGTAAGCTTCAATGTAATATTCAATAGAATACTTAAAAGGGAAATGCTAAAACCTGGAATTTTAGGAAAGCTGATTTCAACAAATTAAGGGAAGAGCTTAAATGTGTAGATTGGGACAAAGTCATGGTAACTGGGGATACTGAACATATATGGGGAAAGTTTAAGGATATACTGCCAGAGTCCTGTAAAAAACCTATACCCCCTGGTAATAAAATGTCCAGGAATAAAAAGAAACCACTAAAGACTGTACAAAGTATAATAAAACAAAAAATGACACACAGTGCACCCACCCACAATACATGCCCCCACACAGTATAATGCCTATTGATGCTGCCCCCACATAGTATTATACCCCCACAATACAATCTCCCCATTGCCCGTCCAGATACTATGATTATGATGACCCCACACATCAGTCACGGGGCACCATTATATTTGACTGTATCAGAGTCCGGAGAATTTAGATATAGTTGATCTCTTGACAAACACCCCCCCCCATGAACTTGCATGACTGCTCTATAAATTTGGGACTGGGTCCGGAGTGGTGGGGAGTTATGCTCCCACATATGTTGCATTATGTAGATCTAGTGTTGCATTTGTGTATTTCTTGGATAATTGGGGTTTACGGCACGAGGCTCAATGTGCCATATCCCCCCCCCACTTCTCCATCCCCTGCACGGGGCCCAGCCTCAGACTGGACGACCTAATGATTTACAGCGTGAAGTCGCCATAATGAAATCTCTCTCATATCCTTCATTTCCAGAACATCTCAGAGTCCAAACAAATAAAACTGGTTAACATAAAAGTCACATAACCCCAGGAAGACGTTCATCCCCGAGACCGACAAGTGAAAGGCAGCGCCGGATCGGGGGCACGGGAGGCAGATGTCTCCAGCTTTATTCCCGGCTTAATTACAAGGAGCCGCTGACTAATTACGTGCACCTGCAGTCATTACCTCCAAAGTGCTGCTGAGTAAGGACACATAAGACACGGGAGACACCAGGAGACGTTTGATGAGGAAATTACTGCAACTTCAATGTTCTGGAGCCAGACGAGCACCTGGCATGGGACGGGGGGACCTCACAACTGAGACTATTCAATATTTTAAGAGGGTTTCGCGAGATTAGAAAAAAATTGCTGATTTTATCCAAAAATGGTGGCACTCATCGATCGGCTGTGAGTGGCACCGCAGCTCGGATCCGGGTTATATGAAGTCTCGTGTGAACTATGATGCAGTGCTCACCTTGAGATCTGCAAAAAGTCAACTGTATGGCTGCGAACACAGGTTGCAGCTCCGATGCATTTTGCGGCAGCTGTGGCAAGAAAAAAAAAATTGCAATGTGTGAACACAACCTTATGCCCAACAGACCAATGTGGATCCAGCCACACTGTCACGCAAAGAGTAGACTATATCCATATATAATGCGTGACACACGAGCGTCTGACGCACTACCAAAACACACCACAAAAAAGGGGAACACCTGGTCACGATACAACAGAGGTCCCTGCCGCTAGGGAGAGGGGTGAGGGGGCACCTCCTGAACTCACTTCACGATAGCTCCTGAGGTCCCTAGCCTCCCTGTACAGGTTCTTTCAACCTGTCAGCAAGCAGGACACCTGGGTCCCTCAGTTGGCACTAAAGTCACCCTGCATAGTGAGTAGGCTGACAAGTACACTAGACTTGCCATTCAACTAATAAACATGGAGTGAAAGGAAAGACCGACAGGGGAAAAAAACAGAAGGACACAAGCACCAAACTTTACCATAGCAGATGGACTCTATAGTAGCAGGTGGATTGGCACAGGAGACAACCTCAGCAGATCCTTCCACCAGACTGGCCAGAGTAAAAAAATAGAGTCTAATAGCAGCAAGGACTGCAGGAAAGGCGTCAGTATTTAACCTAAATGGGCGTGGGCCCAAACAACAGCTGACCTGCCCTGCTAGAGCTGCTAGCAACAAAACTGAAATTAACTCATGAGACGCCAAAGGAAAGGACACCTTGTATAAATGAGGAGACTAGATGGAGATGGAAAGTTCCAGTCCTGAGACTATCACTAGTCTCAAAACAGCAGGGAGACGACCGTGACAGCTGCACACTGCAAACTGCATTCTGCTCTGCTGTTCTCCATACATATGACCAAGCTATACTTTACAGACTTGGCTCTGCTACACCAAAAGCACTCCATTAACTCAACCACCTACACTCCACACTGACTGTGAATTGCATTTTCCATTTCTAATTTTCAATCGTCTCTGAGCTGGTATGTGGAAATCAGCTGCTATGAGGTCTCCTTTTTCAGACATAAGCAATTCTTGCTCCATTGTTTCTATGTAACAATGATCAGAAGCAGCAGCAGCAACATTTAGGACATTATACAGCAATATTGAGCAGGGTAGATGCGAGTCCTGCTCTTGGGTGAGCTAAACACTTACTAGAAAGCTGCAACACTTACTAGAAAGCTGCAACACCTCTCACCACAGTTTAACAGAAGCTGTAACCTGATCCCTTAGTGAGCAAAAATTCCATCTCGTCTTATGTAAGGCAGATTTTATTAGGATTTCTGTTATGCTGGCGGGGCGAGCACTGTATTAGTGGGTCCACTGGACCAAAAGGTTCAGTTCACTTGCCTTGGGGAGAAAACTGGACCGACCACCAAGTCTTCTCTGCCATCGAAGGTGGCACCAAGTACATACGCTGGTAGCAGCCGGCCGAGGGCAGCCCCAAGGGATCAGCAGTGCTCCAGCAGCTGGTGCCATGGACACAGTAAAGGCTTTAGGTAGAAGCGGCAGCAGCAGGCGGAATAGCGGATCCGTCCAGGATGGATGGACGGACTAATAAATATACGGAAGGAGGGATTATTCGGCGGTCACAGCGACGTCGCTGCACAGGTATGCGCGTGTGAAGCTGCCGTAGCGATAATGTTTGCTACGGCAGCAATCACCACATATCCCATGTGCGACGGGGGCGGGGACTATCGCGCTCGGCATCGCTAGCCGATGCTAGCGATGTTGCAACATGTAAAGTACCCCTAAGGGTCCGGACAACTAGCAATGTGGCTAACTCATTGTCCAGGCACTTCCCTTAAGGGTGAAGTGCCTTAAATGCTTGCAGCATCTCAGCTGACCTGAGAGGCACTTCCTGGTTAGGGTGTGCTGGCCTTTTAAGAAAAGCAGCGTGGCCTCACACCGTTTTTTTGGGGACAACTAGCAAGCCTGTGACGTGCACACAGGCTCTGGAAGGCAGCAGCATGGACTGGGGAAGGGACAGCCACCGCAGTAGATCCAGACAGGTGAGAGAACAGACGTTCCCGTCGGAATGAGGAGCAGGACAGTGCGGGGACGCCAGGATGATGAATTCAGGAGACAGAGACAGGAGAAGTGGCTCATAAGTGAATAAAGAAGCAGAGTTCTCAGATAAGATCTATTACTAAGTTTCTTATATTCACTTTTTCTATTGATTTGTTCAAATTTTGTTGAAACAACAGCGACTTCTGAAACATCAAACTATCCTGGACCTACTCAATTCTGCAAAACTAGAAATCCTAAGTGATCAGAGGCGCCATCAAATGATCCTTATAAAACTGTGATCTTTATTCCAAAATATTAAAAATATATGTCACAGTAAAGAAGAGGTACAATAAAAGGCAAACCCAGAAAGTGCAACTAACCAGGTCGCACTCAATTTTGCAACATTCCCAAATTGTGGCACTGTATAAACTCCACAGACTCAAGAACATTAATGTCAGACTCCGCTCTGTAGCTTGCTCGAGTCTGCAGACCCAAAAGAGTTTGTAAAGTCTTGCAGAATAAGTTCAGTTCTGCTACATCTTACAGAATTCTTGCCTCACACAGTCCTGTCTCAGTTCTGCTACATCTTACAGAATTCTTGCCTCACACAGTCCTGTCTCAGTTCTGCTACATCTTATAGAATTCTTGCCTCACACAGTCCAGTCTCCGTTCTGCTACATCTTACAGAATTCTTGCCTCACACAGTCCTGTCTCAGTTCTGCTACATCTTACAGAATTCTTGCCTCACACAGTCCAGTCTCCGTTCTGCTACATCTTACAGAATTCTTGCCTCACACAGTCCAGTCTCCGTTCTGCTACATCTTACAGAATTCTTGCCACACACAGTCCTGTCTCCGTTCTGCTACATCTTACAGAATTCTTGCCTCACACAGTCCTGTCTCAGTTCTGCTACATCTTACAGAATTCTTGCCTCACACAGTCCAGTCTCCGTTCTGCTACATCTTACAGAATTCTTGCCACACACAGTCCTGTCTCCGTTCTGCTACATCTTACAGAATTCTTGCCTCACACAGTCCTGTCTCCGTTCTGCTACATCTTACAGAATTCTTGCCTCACACAGTCCTGTCTCAGTTCTGCTACATCTTACAGAATTCTTGCCTCATACAGTCCAGTCTCCGTTCTGCTACATCTTACAGAATTCTTGCCTCACACAGTCCTGTCTCCGTTCTGCTACATCTTACAGAATTCTTGCCTCACACAGTCCTGTCTCAGTTCTGCTACATCTTACAGAATTCTTGCCTCATACAGTCCAGTCTCCGTTCTGCTACATCTTACAGAATTCTTGCCTCACACAGTCCTGTCTCCGTTCTGCTACATCTTACAGAATTCTTGCCTCACACAGTCCTGTCTCAGTTCTGCTACATCTTACAGAATTCTTGCCTCACACAGTCCTGTCTCCGTTCTGCTACATCTTACAGAATTCTTGCCTCACACAGTCCTGTCTCAGTTCTGCTACATCTTACAGAATTCTTGCCTCACACAGTCCTGTCTCAGTTCTGCTACATCTTACAGAATTCTTGCCTCACACAGTCCTGTCTCAGTTCTGCTACATCTTACAGAATTCTTGCCTCACACAGTCCTGTCTCAGTTCTGCTACATCTTACAGAATTCTTGCCTCATACAGTCCAGTCTCCGTTCTGCTACATCTTACAGAATTCTTGCTGCACACAGTCCAGATATAGTGAAAAAAAACAATCCCTTTAAAAATTTCTTATTTTATTAAATATGTCTTAAAAATTTCCCAAGTGATTCACCTATCTAGAAATTATCAAGGGTAGTATATATATACACCAGGGTAGCCACCCCTATACAGAGGAAATACAATCAAAGGCAGAAAAACGGGAGTATGGGATCCCAAATGGGATTAATCTGGCCCTATTATGGACCTACCACCTCACACCTTCCTACCGACGGAGGTAAATCACCTTAACATAGCTGGGCGCCCCCGTTCCTCGGTGGCTATCCCTCACTTACCCTAATAAATTCCCTACCATATGAGGAGAAATGCCTGAGCAAGTTACCACTAATTATTGGTTGGACCTTTTACCCCACAATGGACTTTAAAGAGAGGGCAATTATAGCTCCACCTTGTTACTCATATCCATATTCAACAGTAGTGGGACACTATAATACCCTGTTTAATATGCTCAAATTCAGCTGGTCATTAATTCATATATTGAGATAACAAACGCCACAGTACCCTGTTATTTATGATCAGTCATTATGCTCCAACTCAACCGGTCATCAATTCATATACAGGGATAACAAATACCATATATCCAGTTGATATGCTCCAATTCAACTGGTCATCCGTTAATATACAGGGACAACAGGTACCATAGCACCCCACTATCTAGATCAGGTTGATATGCCCCAATTCAACCAGAATAAATTCATATACAGGGGCAAAAAGTCCAAATACCAAACTATCCTAATAAATAAAAAAGAAAACACATTTAACTTGCTTTCAGCAAATCCTAACCTCTGGGACAATGCCAGTATGTACACTCATTATGAATGAATGGATATCATTTTAAAGCTGATAAATTAACTTCCCTTTATCAAGTGCATCCGCACTGCCTCGACGCGTTTCTCCGCCCTCTAATCCGGTTCATCAGGAGGCCCAGGGAGACAGGGAACTATTCAGTAATGATGCATGTCTTCATATGGCAGCCTACACACAGTCCAGTCTCCGTTCTGCTACATCTTACAGAATTCTTGCTACACACAGTCCAGTCTCCGTTCTGCTACATCTTACAGAATTCTTGCTACACACAGTCCCGTCTCAGTTCCGCTACATCTTACAGAATTCTTGCCACACACAGTCCAGTCTCCGTTCTGCTACATCTTACAGAATTCTTGCTACACACAGTCCCGTCTCAGTTCTGCTACATCTTACAGAATTCTTGCCACACACAGTCCCATCTCTGTTCTTCTACATCTTACAGAATTCTTGCTACACACAGTCCCATCTCTGTTCTGCTACATCTTACAGAATTCTTGCTACACAGTCCCGTCTCAGTTCTGCTACATCTTACAGAATTCTTGCTACACACAGTCCAGTCTCAGTTCTGCTACATCTTACAGAATTCTTGCCACACACAGTCCCGTCACAGTTCTGCTACATCTTACAGAATTCTTGCCACACAGTCCCGTCTCAGTTCTGCTACATCTTACAGAATTCTTGCCACACACAGTCCCATCTCAGTTCTGCTACATCTTACAGAATTCTTGCCACACACAGTCCCGTCTCAGTTCTGCTACATCTTACAGAATTCTTGCCACACACAGTCCAGTCTCAGTTCTGCTACATCTTACAGAATTCTTGCTACACAGTCCCGTCTCAGTTCTGCTACATCTTACAGAATTCTTGCTACACACAGTCCAGTCTCAGTTCTGCTACATCTTACAGAATTCTTGCTACACACAGTCCCGTCTCAGTTCTGCTACATCTTACAGAATTCTTGCCACACACAGTCCAGTCTCAGTTCTGCTACATCTTACAGAATTCTTGCTACACACAGTCCCGTCTCAGTTCTGCTACATCTTACAGAATTCTTGCCTCACACAGTCCTGTCTCCGTTCTGCTACATCTTACAGAATTCTTGCCACACACAGTCCAGTCTCAGTTCTGCTACATCTTACAGAATTCTTGCTACACACAGTCCCGTCTCAGTTCTGCTACATCTTACAGAATTCTTGCCACACACAGTCCAGTCTCAGTTCTGCTACATCTTACAGAATTCTTGCTACACACAGTCCCGTCTCAGTTCTGCTACATCTTACAGAATTCTTGCCACACACAGTCCAGTCTCAGTTCTGCTACATCTTACAGAATTCTTGCTACACACAGTCCCGTCTCAGTTCTGCTACATCTTACAGAATTCTTGCTACACACAGTCCCATCTCCGTTCTGCTACATCTTATAGAATTCTTGCTACACACAGTCCAGTCTCTGTTCTGCTACATCTTACAGAATTCTTGCCACACACAGTCCCATCTCCGTTCAACTACATCTTACAGAATTCTTGCCACACAGTCCCGTCTCAGTTCTGCTACATCTTACATTATTCTTGCCACACAAATTCCCTTCTCAGTTCTTCTACATCTTACAGAATTCTTGCCACTCACAGTCCAGTCTCAGTTCTGCTACATCTTACAGAATTCTTGCCACACACAGTCCAGTCTCAGTTCTGCCGTAATCATTGCGGCAATCTCGGGTCTTCTACAACCGACAAACCCAAAACCTGCACCATCTCATCCATCCCGAAACCCAACAAACTCCACTCTTCTACATCTGTATATACAACACATACACTATATGTTCTTTTTTATGGTTATATACAATTCTATATATTTCCAGCTGTATTCTTTGATCTCGGTTCATATTGAAACCTTCTGTCAGCGGCTTCTTTCCCCCCGGTAACATTTTTTTATTTTACAATTTCACTCGCACCTTTCTTGAGCTTCAAAGACCTATTTTTGGATCCCGTTGTTTTATTTTTCCTAACAGTGTCAAGTTCTCCGAGAACAATAGATCTAAAAGTCGGCATTTATAGACATTCAAGGTGTCTCTTTTAATGCGCCGGCTGAGGCTCCATTGCTGCCTGAAGTGTCGATACAATCTGCACCATCCTCCGGGTTTAAATTGCGAAATTCATACTGATGAGGAGAACAATATATTTTAATCGGTGAACAGAGAACAAGAAAAAAAAAAAATAACTCTACGATTGTGTGTAAGGGCCCAAAATAAAACTTCAGGTGTAGACAATGCCACATAAAATATACAGTATCCACCAAATATTGTGCAGGTCCCTCTTGTGCCATCAGAAAAGCCATGCCCCACCGAGGTCCCTCTTGTGCCACCAGAACAGCCATGCCCCACCAAAGTCCCTCTTGTGCCACCAGAACAGCCATGCCCCACTGAGGTCCCTCTTGTGCCACCAGAACAGCCATGCCCCACTGAGGTCCCTCTTGTGCCACCAGAACAGCCATGCCCCACCGATGCCCAAACTCTACAAGATCTCTAAAGGAGTCCGGTGAAATCCGGCACCAAGACGTTCTCAGCCAAGTCCTGCAAGTAGCTGGGTGCAAAATATGGATCGGACTTTTCTCCAATTCTCAATCATCTTCTGGAATTACAAGTCATCACCTTCCTCCATTGGTGGACAGATAGAGGACCCCTGTACAAGAACAATATATGGACCCTTTCCAGTCCAACAACTCATCATGCACAATTCCATGTGCATTGGAGGTGGAAGTGGTTCCCTTACCTTTTGGGCCCATTTTGTCCACCCCTTCCTTCTTCCATAGCCCCGTGGTGCCTGTCGGATACTATGTGCCATTGTAGACATTTTGTTGGTGGAAAGGGCTCAGCATGGGCACACTGACTGGTTCAGGACTACACAACCCCATACAAATCAAGCTGTGATTGCTCTGCAAGTTCTGATTACTTTCTATTATTAGGTCACACACGGACTAGGGGAAGGTTTGGCGTGAGGCAAAAACACACAAAAAAAAGGGGGGGTTTCACCACGACAAATAAGGGGTATACCAGGAGCACTTTAACAACGCTGGGCCCTAGCGCTAGTGAGGGAAGATGACACCTTCTCCAGCTGTTCCCTGCACTCCTAGCCAGTCCCTATACAGGTTCCGCACCTGTCGCTGAGCAGGAACCTGAAGCCCTGAGAAACCCTACAATAGTCCTGGCTAGTGAGTGGGCAGGTAAAGATCACTAGTTTCACCGCTGTACTAAAACAACACACCAGAGAAGGAAGACAGACAGGAGAATCAACAAAGAGCAAAATCCATCTTCTTGGCTGTATTGGCTGTAGTCAGGCACCAGGACTGCAGCCTACACGCAACAGACAGAAACGGTTCCAACATCTCCTTCCACCTCCAGGCCAAGTCTCAGACTGAGGATTCAGGATAACTGGCACCCTCTACACGGACTAGAGGGTAAATATAGGGACTGGGAGTGGTCCCAAACTGGAAGCACCTGAAAAGGTAATGAGAAGGATGCTGGAAAGGAAAACCGACATCAATCCTAAGACGGCCAAAAGAAAGGAAATACAATTAATATTGAGAGCCTTGCATGGAAATTACCCTCTAGCCCTGAATCTGTCACTAGTCTCATAATGCAGGGAGACATCCGTGATACACAGCCCACATCACCTTTCTCAGAAACTATACTTACCTGTCTTAGGAGCTAATAAGCACTGTGATATCAAACGCCCTACAAGACCTGCCATCTTGGAGATGACCCAGTCATCCACCTGGCCCTAGTGATGGCAGCTCAGTTCCTTACGTGTTCCCATTTTTTCTGGTCCAACACATCAACTTTATGCATCTTCTTGCCGCTTAATATATCCACCATGTGACGCCACGGATCTCTCATCAATAGATATTACATGGCCAGAACCTCTCAGAAATCCATTCAATTTTAGACCCAACTTTGAAAGCATCAGTTTTCACAAGGCGGCTCCTCTATCACACCATATAGGATTGCACCTATTATGGCAGCCATTTGTGGTCTAGGGCTTCTGATCCTCCATAACAGGAACCTATACCCATAGTCAGACATTCTGTAAACAATTTTTGTCACTCCCCATCATGCAATAACCCTTTCCTATAGTCTCCTCAATTCTTCACAGCCCTAACCCTCATCCTTCACCACATGTGTCCACATTTCTGGGGGAACGTTTGAAGGGTCATTTTCCCCAAAAAAAGAAAATCAAGCTATCCTTTATACACAGCAAAGGGGGCAACTTGCAAATTGAGGCACTGGAACCTCAAGAACAGGGGTCTACAGCTCCATCTTGAACTAATTAGTGCGCATGCACGTCCTCCGCTTCACTCATTATTAATGTGGTCCCATAAACAATGAATGGAGCCTAGGTGGAGCATGTGTGGCGCCCCTGACCTGGTCAGGCACCACAGAGTACTGCACCCATGCTGGGACAAAGCTTCCAGGTAATTTGAAAAGGCCAGGATGAGGTGTGTACACACAGACACATAGTGACCAGGTCTCCCACACCTTGAGAGGGGACCCTTGGGTAGCCCTGAAGAGGTTCGCTTTCAATTCTCAGCAAGGGGTGTAGAGGAGGGGCTGGAAGCTAGGTTGCAGTGGCAGACAGGAAAAGGAGGAGGAGCAAGCCAGTCTGGAGCGGAGTGGACAGAAGTTGCTGAAAGGAGCAGACGTACAGCCACGCTAGCCAGACCCTGCAGGTGTGGTAGCTGTTAGCGGGGGGAGTACAGTGACCAGATAGTCAGCCTGAAAGACACCTGAAGAGAGGTAGTCGAGTACGGGGATTGCTGGTAACTACGCACGCACAGGGAACAGGTCCCTAGAGCCAGATATCAATTTACTGATCTGCTAAACCTACCGGTGAGGCGACTAGAGGTTCCTCACCAAAGATACAGAGTCCAAACCTCAGCAGCAACAGGGGGACCCATAAGGAGATAGGGCCAGAAGCCATCTCACCAGGTACACGCTGCTGGCAAACGGGCCAGAAAGGGAAGGAGAGGTGGTAGCGACTTTCCCTGGATGAACCCCACAATACTGCAAGTCAGGGGTTATCCGAAACAAAAAAAAAGGGCAAGGAAGGCGAGTTAATAGCTACCCTCAGAACGGCCTGCAGGAATTCCTGGTTCCACCTGGTATAATCTCAGCATCGCCCGGGTATCTCACCAACCAACTAAAAGTGAGTAAACAAGTTAAAAGACTTTCTGGACTGCGACTGAGTTATTCTGCGACCTGTGGTTCCACACACATACACCCGAGCCCCTGGGGCCAGCCTCACTCTCGGGAGGCCATAACACCAGACTGCAGACACCATCAGCCCCCAGACGCTTGTTAAACTGCAGTGGCGGTCACCCCTCATCCTGACCGCAAAACCGAGAGTGGCGTCACGACTCCTTTGAAAGTGAACCTGACATACCTATAGCCAGAGGGTCCCTACAGAGAAGTCCCCGCAGTGCCCCTCAGGCAACCGCTGCAGCGCTGTGGTGGGCAACTCACATGCGCGCACATGCTCCATCGGAGCCCAGGTGGAGCATGCGCGCGCACATGCTCCATCGGAGCCCAGGTGGAGCATGCGCGCGCACATGCTCCATCGGAGCCCAGGTGGAGCATGCGCGCGCACATGCTCCATCGGAGCCCAGGTGGAGCATGCGCGCGCACATGCTCCATCGGAGCCCAGGTGGAGCATGAGCGCGCACATGCTCCATCGGAGCCCAGGTGGAGCATGAGCGCACATGCTCCATCGGAGCCCAGGTTGAGCATGAGCGCACATGCTCCATCGGAGCCCAGGTTGAGCATGCGCGCACCTGCTCCATCGGAGCCCAGGTTGAGCATGCGCGCACCTGCTCCATCGGAGCCTAGGTTGAGCATGCGCGCACCTGCTCCATCGGAGCCTAGGTTGAGCATGCGCGCACCTGCTCCATCGGAGCCTAGGTTGAGCATGCGCGCACCTGCTCCATCGGAGCCTAGGTTGAGCATGCACGCACCTTCTCCATCGGAGCCTAGGTTGAGCATGCGCGCACCTGCTCCATCGGAGCCTAGGTTGAGCATGCGCGCACCTGCTCCAACGGAGCCTAGGTTGAGCATGCGCGCACCTGCTCCATCGGAGCCTAGGTTGAGCATGCGCGCACCTGCTCCAACGGAGCCTAGGTTGAGCATGCGCGCACCTGCTCCAACGGAGCCTAGGTTGAGCATGCGCGCACCTGCTCCATCGGAGCCTAGGTTGAGCATGCGCGCACCTGCTCCATCGGAGCCTAGGTTGAGCATGCGCGCACCTGCTCCATCGGAGCCTAGGTTGAGCATGCGCGCACCTGCTCCATCGGAGCCTAGGTTGAGCATGCGCGCACCTTCTCCATCGGAGCCTAGGTTGAGCATGCGCGCACCTGCTCCATCGGAGCCTAGGTTAAGCATGCGCGCACCTGCTCCATCGGAGCCTAGGTTGAGCATGCGCGCACCTGCTCCAACGGAGCCTAGGTTGAGCATGCGCACACCTGCTCCATCGGAGCCTAGGTTGAGCATGCGCGCACCTGCTCCATCGGAGCCTAGGTTGAGCATGCGCGCACCTGCTCCATCGGAGCCTAGGTTGAGCATGCACGCACCTGCTCCATCGGAGCCTAGGTTGAGCATGCGCGCACCTGCTCCATCGGAGCCTAGGTTGAGCATGCACGCACCTGCTCCATCGGAGCCTAGGTTGAGCATGCACGCACCTGCTCCATCGGAGCCTAGGTTGAGCATGCACGCACCTGCTCCATTGGAGCCTAGGTTGAGCATGCGTGCACCTTCTCCATCGGAGCCTAGGTTGAGCATGCGCGCACCTGCTCCATCGGAGCCTAGGTTAAGCATGCGCGCACCTGCTCCATCGGAGCCTAGGTTAAGCATGCGCGCACCTGCTCCATCGGAGCCTAGGTTGAGCATGCGCGCACCTGCTCCATCGGAGCCTAGGTTAAGCATGCACGCACATGCTCCATCGGAGCCTAGGTTAAGCATGCACGCACCTGCTCCATCGGAGCCTAGGTTAAGCATGCACGCACCTGCTCCATCGGAGCCTAGGTTAAGCATGCGCACACATGCTCCATTTCAGATCGAGTTCTAAAAAGCTCAGTCTCTGATCTTGGGGTCGCTGAGGTCCCCAGCTCTCAGACTCCCAGGGATTAGCAAGTTGTCCCACATTTTATAATCCACAATCCTGCTTCACCCCCTGGGGTAATGCCCCATCTCAGAACTCTCAATTCTGGACAATTTTACATAATCGTTGCCCCTCTCCAACACAGAGGTCCCAATAAAAATCAGAAACTGTTCTACATCGAGGTCCACGTGACCGCAAGCACATATACCCAGTGAGCTAATAACACAGGCTCTCCACCCAAGCTATAATTAATTTCTGCACAGGGCGTAATTCAGATGAAACATTTAAAAGAACATTTTCCAATCTTCTCACTTCTTTTGAGGATTTTTCACAAATCTTCATTATAAGTTGACCCCAGTTTTCACTGTTGGATAATTACAAAGTCCCTTGTGTGAAAGCCATGTTGCTGCCGCAAGTCATAACGACGGAACAGCTCAGGTGACTGCGAGCAGAGAGCAAGCAATGCGATAATTAATGCATCTATGCTAATTACACTGTTGTTTCCGACCAATAGAAGGAAAGTCGTTACGTGACAAATATTTCTTGGCCTGAAGGTGATTATTTACGGGTTACAGAATGGCCGATAGTCCGCCATCAAAGTTTGGAGGAGTTTGTATGAAAAAAGATCTAAAATTATACACAGACGGTTGCTACAAAAAAGAAATGGCAACCTGTCACATGGAATGAGGAAAGTAAGCTTTTATTGTGTGCTTAACATAAAGCTGTAAATATAAATTGTGGTCTTTAGCAGTTATGTGAACAGCTCTGTGTCCAGACTGTGAATATCGCAGCTCTCGCCCCCCTCTCACAGCATCTCAAATAAGAGACCCCGGCAGCGAGAGACGCAGCGAGAGAGACACCGTGTCACGTTGCATCGAGGGAATGCCAAGCATGTGGAGCAAGAGGAGGGGTATACCGGGGAAGATGTGAGGTAGGCCCTGGCGCTAGGGAGGAGGAGGAGGAGGAGGATGACGACGACAAGGAGGAGGAGAAGGTTCACCACCTAACACACCTGTAACTGATCCCAAAGTTCCCCAACATCCTAAGGTAGGTAATTCCCCCCCCCCATGTGTTATCATGTGCCTAGGCCAGGCTGACCCTGGACTAGCCCTGACTAGTGAGCAGTTCAGCAAGACACTAGTCTTATTATGAATATAAAAACAACAAGCAGAAGAGGAACAAACAAGGGAGAATGATTCTACAAAAGAACTTCAATTATTCTCCAGAAAGGGAATCTACTACATTTACTGGAAAGATTGCCACAGCTTTCTCCAGAGAAAACACCTTCACAAGGTCAGCATAGAATGAACTATAGTCGGCATAGGAGAGAGTAAGTAGCAAGTTTATATAGCAGAAGGGTGTGGCTATAGCTGAGATTAACAACTACAAGACAATCACAGCAGGACAGAAAATAAACCTTAACCCCTTCAGCATCAAAATGGAATTAAATACGCTCCTACTCAGGATAAAGGATGAGTGGGTTTTACAGAGGATCTGTGATCAACTAATCGCTGTGACATTCTGATGGCAAATCCAAAGAGGTCTAAGCAGGGCATGACACACTTATGACAGAGAGACAGAGACCGAGAGAGATGCAGAGATAGAGAGGCATGCACAGAGAGGGACGTGTGGCACCCCTGAGGCTTCAGTCGCCACAGGGTATTGCATCTCATTTAAGGGCAGTACTCATCCCGGGTAAGGAAGATGTTAATTGCTGGTGTTTCTCACATTTACAAAGCACACACAGTTAGGTGCTTTTCTACTGGGATTGGCCTAGGGTAGACAGGGGGTGGCCATCACGAGGAACGGGACTTTCTGGTCACTAGGACAACTACCTGGGGGTGGGTACCACTTGGGGGAAAGGAAGGAGCATCTTCTCACATAGTCAGTTACCCCCAGGCACAGCTTGGGGTGAGGAGCACAGTCAGGACTTCTATCCAGGCATCACCTTACACTTCCGGGAGCGCCACAAGACCTGTGGCTTGGAGCAGGCAGCTCAGCCCGGGCTCTCTACAGCTAGAGGGGATTCCAGGGTCTGCGGAGAGTGCAGGGAACACCCGCAGCCAATTCTATACTCTGGATTGGCGGGACCCTGACCAGAAAGGACACAGTGGGAACACCAGTGGTGACCTCTGAATTATCTAGGATCGGCTGAAGCCCATTACAGTGGAAACCGGCACTCCGTGGGCGGCTATCAGACCATGAGTAAAGACCTTGAACCACAACCACTGTGTCTGCCCGTCCTTGCCGTTGCCAACGGCCATTACCACCACCATCATCCTCCCCTGGGGCCTGGCTCTACTTGTGGGGAGCCGAACCATCCAAGCCGAGACAGCATCCGCTCCAGAGGACAGCACCCGCAACAGCGGCAAATCCCTGGCCGAACAACACAGGTGGCGTTACGAGACAACTACTCCCAACATCCTCAAGCCCTTCATTGTCATCATCCCACCATCCATCCCTTTTATTGACACCGACGGGGTCACGAAACCGGGCAGGGTCACCCGTGACATCCCTTGACCCTCACCGGCCCGGTGACGAGTATTCCCAAGAAACCATGGGGCCCGTCAGACGCACAGAGAGGGAATATGCGTTTTCTTAGGATCAAACTCCGTGATCCCAAGGACCCTGATTATTCAACTAACCAAAGCAAACAGATCTGAGCCCTACTACTGCCCCTTGTTCTGTGGATCATTGGGGTTCAGGAAGGTTTGAATGTGTTAAAATAGGAAATTATGAATCTTAAGCAAAATTCACACAAACTTATAAAAAAAAAAAAAAACCCAGAAAAAAGATTTTTTTCATTGAAAATTTTTTGGAACACCCATAGACTTCAATGGGCGAGTCTAATGCAATTTATGAAAGAAACTAGTCTGGGTGGAAGGCAGGGTGAGGATGCTTATAAGCTATGTCACATTGAATTAGTAACATTGGTTTTAGTGATGTCCTTTTCCTTTATGGACAGCAGTGGGACTGAAAATATGGTGACGTGAGTCGGGCCTAAAAAGGGAGCCAGTGAGTGTGATTTTATAAATTAGGCTAGTGATCTGGGTTTGCAGATCTTAGAAGAACAAGAATGATGCCCATCTTGTAGTAATCCACATAGGAGGAAGAGTGGAATAAACCCGAAACAGGGAAGTCGCCCACTAAATGATTTTTTCTATGTGGCCCCCACTTGTCCCACTCCAGGACTTTGCGGATCGCACTAATGCCGTCCCTTGTGTTCCACTTAATATACGTCCCCATTTTGCATGATGTGACAGGTTAGACCCTCGGGTTAGATGGGCGTTGGGTTTCCGCAAAATAGAAACCATACTGTAACAGATAAGACTATATATTGTGCTGCCGAGCAGGAATCCGCGATCGAGGAAAAGGGCATTCAGATATGACAGCGAGCACTGGGCGTCGGAGCAGTCCTCTGAGCTCTTGGTTGAATTATCTTCATTGCGTTGGGTGAGGAGGACATTGACAAGTCAAGAGGTCACCCTGCTCGATGCTGCACATTTATGGCAAGATGATTATATCTGCAACACAGCCTCAGGGCAGACTGAAGCACACGATGAGGATGAGGGTAAAGGCTCCATCATCGCTGCTAATCAGGAGCTTCAGAGGTTACGGTTCGAAAAATGAGGCTGATGAGGCCATGAGGTGACTCCTGGTGGGGGCTTCTTCAGAGGTTACTATCTAGCTCAATATGGCCACCTGTACTACTTCACTGGGGGTAGATCATCTTTTACAAGTGGAGGAGTCAGGTTGTTAGTCGAGTACAATGATTTGAAGGACCCTGCTGCAGCAGCCAGGTCGGTAGTCCTTGGCCACCAGACAAGACCACGGCGATTTCCTCCTAGCTGCCGGCATCCCTTCTGATTTGTGGGTCTGGCACAACATCATCAAGGTGGGATACATGGATGGCGTTACACTGAGGTTACCAATCAGGAGAGCTGCCAGTGATTCTGGCAGATAGGAGGTTCATCGTTAACTGGTCTGGTGGCCAAAGACTGCCGACATGGCTGCTGGAACATAAGCCTACAAATCATTGTGCTTATCTCTAGTTCTAGCAGAGGATTCCTTTACATTTTGACCATGCAAAACAACTTCCATTCAGACCTTCAGTATCTTGGATACGTTAAGGGGGTTGTCCACTACTTTTACATTGATGGCTTGCCCTTAGGATAGGTCATCAATGTCTAAATCGGCAGGGGTCAGACACCCGGCACCTCCAATTTGGTGGCGGTGGAAGGTGGCAAGAAATGTTCAGTTCTGGAGTTGCTCTGTCTTCTGATAGCGGCCCAAGCTGGGTACTGCACATTCGCCTCCTATTGATCTGAATGAGAGGTGGATGTGCAGTACCCGGCTGCTATCCACGGCCTTCTATAAACCACCAATACAGTGCGACGCCTGCAATGCAGAAAGGAGCACTGCGAGATCTGTCTATTGTTTCTGATTTACCGCAGAGATTTATTCAAGCAGAATTAAGTTGTTTTTCATGTTTTTTTTCCAGAACAGCGTGTGACCCGAAGAACGTACATTATATATTCAACATACACAAAACGACTCCGCAGGGAGACGAGCCCCTCATTGCTGCTACGATCCAGAGCTCGCTTATATCTCCATGTGTATAATTACTGGAGAGCCCAAACCTAGATTCCAACATCTACATTATTGATGAGGTGCAGACGGCCCCCGCGAGGATCCTGTCGAGAAGTGGGTGCACAGCCCGGGCAGGAAGATGCATCATTTGTCACAAAACTAGACCGTATATCTAGGGCAGAAGTTAGATGACAATAAGTGGAACCTGCCTCCTATTAGAGAACGGCTTACATAGCGCCCTAATATTCTGTAGCGTTGTCCATTCCAGTAGCCATGTTGTGACGGAGACTTCATTGGTGCCACAGTGCAGAAAAGTTCACCAGAAAATCAGCTATTAACCCGATCATTTGGACCGTACCCCAAAATTCTCACTTTCAAAATTAATAAATATGTTATTTCACATCCTCATAGCTAGAACTATTCTTTTTCTAATGGCAAAACTGTGTAAGGACTTTTTTTTTTTTTTTTTTTGGGGAGGGATGCGATACGTTGATGATTTCATTGATACATTTTGGGTTACATGTGAGATTTCAACACCCTATTCTGTTTTGGGGGCAAAAAAAAAAATAAATTACATTAAGCTATACTGACTTTTTTCCCCTTTTACAATATTCACAGTGCAAAGATGTACAAATTGCTCGCCTGTGAAATGAGGACATATGTTCACCACGCAGATATGTCATCATTCTACAGAAGAGCCATTTGTACTTTTCTTTGCATAATTTAGCCATCTACCGTATATAGAATATACAGAAAAATGTGTCTCATTGTAATAACCTCTTAAACAAAGCTCCATATATATCTAGTGGATGCTGACAAAGGGTTAAAGGGCAGCGCAGTATCTGCAGCAATATCCCGCAGTCCCCACTGCTGCGAATATAAATTATTCTACAAACAATGTCTCATTAAAGGAGATTTCTGCTTTAGAAAACTCATTTTCAAGTGCATTATCATTGGTGGTTTTAACATGTTTCATTTTTTTTTTTTTTGTTTTAATTTTTTTTTTTTTTACAAAAACCGCCACAGCATATTTGCCATTTTTCTTTGCAGCAAAAAAGTTGTGGCCAGATGTCAAGCTCATTAAATATTCCTGTTTTTTGTTTTGTTTGTTTTTTATTTCACTCCCCCAAACACAGCCTGGTCCAAGTGTCTATTTTTAATGCATCCGGTCAGGTTTTTTTTTTTTTTTTTTAATATACACTACAGTTCAAAAGTTTAGGGTCACTTAGATATTTCCTTATTTTTGAAAGAAAAGCTCAGGTTTTTTTTGTGTTTTTTTTTCAATAAAAGGTAACATTAAACAGAAATACCCTCTATACCTTGTTATAGTGGTAAATGACTATTCTAGCTGCAAACGCCTTTTTTAATGCAATATTTACATAGGTGTATAGAGGCCCATTTCCAACAACCACCACTCCAGTGTTCTAATGGTACATTGTGTTTGCTGTGTTAGAAGGCTAATGGATGTTTAGAAATCCCTTGTGCAAGTATGTTAGCACAGCTGAAAACAGTTTTGCTGATTAGAGAACCTATAAAACTGACCTTCCTTTGAGCTAGTTGAGAATCTGGAGCATTACATTTGTTGGTTCCATTAAACTCTCAAAATGGCCAGAAAAAGAGAACTTTCATGTGAAACTCGACAGTCTATTGTTGTTCTTAGAAATGAAGCTTATTCCATGCGAGAAATTGCCAAGAAACTGAAGATTTCCTACAACTGTGTGTACTACTCCCTTCAAAGGGGAGCACAAACAGACTCTAACCAGAGTAGAAAGAGGCAAAAGTAGAGGAGGGCACTCACCGGGCCGCCGTAAACCAAAGAATCTGTTTATTTCAGCATCAGGTAAAATGTAAAAACAGCGGAGGGGAGGGGGGAGGGATGCATGGCACAGCAGACGACAGCAGTTTCGTGCTAAGCAAGCACTTCAACAGGTCTACAGACCTGTTGAAGTGCTTGCTTAGCACGAAACGGCCGTTGTCTGCTGTGCCATGCATCCCTCCCCCCTTCCCTCCGCTGTTTTTACATATTACCTGATGCTGAAATAAACAGATTCTTTGGTTTACGGCGGCCCGGTGAGTGCCCTCCTCTACTTTTGCTTCAATGGATGGGACTTATGCTTGGAAGGAGCACCAGTGTCCGGAGCATAGCTGCAACCATGCCCGAATAAGCTGTGCTGGAGTCTGAGTGAAAAAGTGAATTGGTTTGGATATCGGTCAGTGTACTGATTAGTGCCCGGTGTTCTTTTTTCTTGGATTCCTTTGATTCCACAGTAGAAAGAGAAGTAGGAGGCCGCGCTGCACAACTGAGCATCAAGACAAGAACATTAGTGTCTCTAGTGTGAGAAATCGACGCCTCACAGGTCCTCAACTGGCAGCTTCTTTAAATAGTACCCGAAAAATGCCAGTGTCAATGTCTACAGTGAAGACGCGACTCCGGGATGCCGGCCTTCAGGGCAGAGTGGCAAAGAAAAAGCCATATCTGAGACTGACTAATAAAAGGAAAAGATCAATATGGGCAAAAGAACACTGACATTGGACAGAGGAAGACTGGAAAAAAGTGTTATGGACAGACGAATCGAAGTTTGAGGTGTTTGGATCACACAGAACATTTGTGAGACCCAGAACTACTGAAAAGATGCTGGAAGAGTGCCTGACGCCATCTGTCAAGCATGGTGGAGGTAATGTGATGGTCTGGGGTTGCTTTGGTGCTGGTAAAGTGCGAGATTTGTACAATTCAAAAGGGATTTTGAATAAGGAAGGCTGTCACCCCATTTTGCAACGCCATGCCATACCCTGTGGACAGCGCTTGATTGGAGACAATTTCATCCTACAACAGGACAATGACCCAAAGCACACCGCCAAATTATGCATGAACTATTTAGGGAAGAAGGCAGCAGTGCACACTACTTTTTTTCACCTGTAGGGGTGCAGCAGAGGAATTGAACACTCATTACCCAGTTTTCCCTGATCACTGCGATTCCTGCAGGAGCAGACCCTGCGATCTGGTTTTTGTTTAGGTAATGTAACAAACAGCTGACAACCCCTCTAAGAAAAAAAAAATAATAATATCTTAGAAACGCTGAAAGAAAATACAACAAGAATTGAATAAAAAAAAAAAATAACTGTTCATATTATTCTTTTTGGAGGAACAGTTTAGTTTTTAAGTTACCCATGATTTAGTCAAAAACAATTCTGATCATTTGGTTCTTTTAAGAAACCTCATACTATGAATGAACTAAAACATTAACAAAATTAAAATAAAACAGTGCCACCTAGTGGTTAAACATGAGGAAAAATATTTGCATACTTATTTGAAGGTCATGTAAACATAGGATTTTTTTTCCCACTATTTATTTGCATCTTAAATGCAAAGTTAAGCAACTAACTAGATTAAGGACTTACTTATTCTTTACAGCAGTAAATTATTGGATTTTTTCTTGTGTAAGACTAGTTATGTGTTCTGCAAAAATGTTAAAAAAATATCCAGAGCTCCAGATTCTGAAAGATCTGTGCAGACCCTCCCTTCCCACATTTTTCTCAGTGTTCAGTAAAATACTGACCAAATACTGAAAGTGTGAACAGTGGCCTCAGTATCTGTAGCCAAAACCCAGAGTGGGTGATAAATACGGCAGTGGTGCCCGGGTTTCTATTATACTTTCCTCTGATTGTTCCATTCACGATTTTGGCTACAAATACTGAGGTAATATACTGAATGTGTGAGATAGAAATGTGGTTTGGGTTGGATACAGATCTTCACAATACAGTATAGAGAAAAAAAAAGCATCTACAGTCTCA
The DNA here is from genome assembly GCF_048569485.1 of Anomaloglossus baeobatrachus. NCBI lineage: Eukaryota > Metazoa > Chordata > Amphibia > Anura > Aromobatidae > Anomaloglossus > Anomaloglossus baeobatrachus. The sequence continues at coordinate 30,536,862 of NC_134362.1, forward strand.
GTGAGGGCAGAGAAAACAGGCTGCAGATAAAGGGAAAAGCTGATTAAGAGGAAATAACTTCAGGATAGAAGCTGTGAAGATATAGGAGTTAAGACAGCAGCACCCTGCACACACACAAAGATCACATCCAGCCTATATTACTGGGAGAGACACACAAAGCTCACATCCAGCCTATATTACTGGGAGAGACACACAGAGCTCACATCCAGCCTATATTACTAAGAGAGACACACAAAGCTCACATCCAGCCTATATTACTGGGAGAGACACACAAAGCTCACATCCAGCCTATATTACTAAGAGAGACACACAAAGCTCACATACAGCCTGTATTACTGAGAGTGACACTCCCAGAAGAGAAATATCAGGCACTTGGAAAATGAAAGAATTTAGATTTTGCAGACTGAAACTTACTACAACTACTGACGCGGTGTCCGTAGCCTTTTAAATTGCCGCTGAGAAAAATACCACCCATTTGAAACAAGTATTAAATTGGGTAATTGGCCAAGTACTTCTAAAGGAGTCTGAAAATACCCCTAAAGAATTACAAGAAACAAAACACAGATTTCCAGGATCCTTCAGACAGGTGTAGATTTCACTACAGAAGAGAATAATTACCCGCCTGAAGAACGCCGTTAAGCACTTTACGCCGAGCACAAACTACTAAACAATAATTATATATTCAGTAAGTGGTTTTAATGGTAACATGTTGGGAAAACAAAGATTACCCCACAATCACTTGCAATACAGAAAACATGCAAAAATCCCCTCCTTGGGATTTTGGCTCCGCTCCGCTCTGCGGAGGAAGGGGTGACAGCAAAGGGTTAATAGCTAATAGTACACACTACACATTACATTACAGCATAACTATTGGCCGTGCAGCGGCGGCAGTCACGTTTGGGCCCCCAAGGCTCATCTATGACTGAAGAGGACACCAGTATATCAAATGGTAGATGGGGATGGGGGTGGGGGGGGGGAGATAGAGGTGTAATTACAGAATTCGTATTTGGGTCCTGAAGATTTAAAGGGGTTTTCCTTCACTAACAAGGTTCATTTTAATCAATAGATCTTGGAATAATAATAATTTCCACAATTGGATGTAATAACAAAAAGTGTTCCTGTGCTGAGATAATCTTATATATAATGTGTCCCTGCTGTGTACTGTGTAATGGCCGTGTCTGTCCGTACAGGGACGTGGTCTTATCATACCACATTTCCTGGGCAGGGGAGGAAGCAAAAAGTATACAGATATTACAGCACGGAATCACAGCGGATTCTTTTTGTGAGGTAAAACAAGAGATCGCAGCTGATTCTTTCTGTGATGTAAAACATTTCCCTGTCTGTTTTTAAGCAATATTTCACGTAAAAAAAAAAATAAATATTGGGTATTTCTGTATAGGTTTGTTTTATTTTTTTTTTCCCTTACTCCCGGCCCAGGAGATGTGGTATGATCAGACTATGTTTCTGTACGGTCAGATACGGCCATTACACAGTAGGGAGACATTTATAAGATCATCTCAGCACAGAAACATTTTTGATAAACACATCCAATTGTGAAAATTATTATTATTCCAAGATCTATTGATTAAAATGAACTTTTTTGTGGGAAAGCCCCTTTAAGTTACTCAATTTCTTGGAGTCTTAAAAGGGGGGCGCTGAAATATCTAAATATCTGATAAAAGGAGTAGTGCCTGCGAATCATTGGGGCTGCGGGACAAAGCCGAGGGCCAGACTCTACAAAGCCTAATGGCCGCAATGGAGCAGGGCAACGCATTTCCAGCCATCGCTTCATTCCAACAAGGTATTTTAGAGCTCCATTCCAATGATTGAAGGGTGGGGGAACCCCAACTATGATGGTTGAATATGGAGGGATTATGTATAATTTTGTGTAGGTTTGTATTTTAGGCGTGGCGTTCTATCTATTCTGTGAACAATGTCCTGTTTGCCGATTAATCCCCCCCTGGTCGGGCTTTTATCCCTAAGTCTGGGGAGGGGGCCTGGGATACACCAAGCTCTCCGCTTACCTGGGAGATTATTTAGTCTGTCTGAGTAGGAGAAGAAACAAGCAGGAAGATTCATCCTCTGGGGGAGAAGCTGTGGCTACAGGCAGCACCCCAGAGAGCTGTTGAGAAACTCCAATTTCCCTGAAAAAGGACTGCTGGAGGAGTACGACTGATCCCCGGGGGGTGTTATCCCATTACTGGACTACTTTACCCTCTGTGTGGTGGATTATTTTATGGACCTTCTGACTTGCTTGGAATAAATGTTCTTTGGATTGTTCATCCCCGTCACACCAAGAATTATCTACAAGCTATCATATTTACATAACTTGCCGAGTTCCTTAAAATTGGGAAGGGAAAACCAGAACATCTGGTGTAATGGTGTCAGGCAGCTCCTTGAAAGGTCACGATTATCATTGCTTTGACAGGACCTCCACCTTCCTTTATAGGACCATAGGGACTCCATATTGTGCATTAGTTTCAACTTTCCTGTAAGTTTTTGGATAGAAGCATCGATGTACTAATATGAAATCATTCAATGGATTGAGAAGGTAAAAGTGATGGCCCCGAAACCAATAACTGCACGAGAGCTGAAGATTGGAGAAGCAGATGTCCCCAGAGCGATCGCAGCCTCTTAAGCAAATTCCAGTTTGTTTTCCTTCCTGTGAGGCGACTTCATTGTAGTCTACAAATGACTCCTCGGATATCCGCAGAAATCCATAAGCGCTGCGGCGGCCGAGCACACAGACAGCTATGTTTACCCTCATGTAAAACAAGGAACATGTCTTGAGATGAAGGCCAACTTCCTCGCTCGGCTGGAAAGCATATTTGCAAATTTCAACCAGCTGTATTCTGCTTTCAATCGCTAAAGGGCAAAGGAAATCTCAGATTGGATCTCACATTATGTTCTATTCAAAGCCGGCGCATTAAACCTGTCTGGAGCCCGAGCCGCAGATGCATTTTCTATTTTCTCACTGTAAGGTGTGATGCAAAATAAATATTATGTACATATTGGAAGGGAACAAGCACTGGAGCTGGTATAATCGCCTCCAGCAAAAACGGAAGGTCACCCAGGAGGTCTCCCAAAGAAGTGGAGGCGGCGAAACCATGTTCCAGAAGAAGAAAAAAACACTATATCCAAAGTGGTGCGATATATCATAAAGGGCAGAGAAACTTATGAGGGGGCACCGCACATATACATTAGGGTACGGGGGTGGGGGGGGGGTTGCATCAGAAAAGTAAAAGTATTCAGCTTCTTTTTTGTAGCATATAAAATTAAAGTATTTGGGGCTAAAAATAATTTTTGTAATTGGGTTTCTTTAAAAACATTGTACTATTTGGCTTTTATAGACTCTTTCTCTGCACGATCAACCAAGAGGAGCTGCAAAAAGACAATTCAAAGAAGATCTTATATTAGGCTGTAAGATAGACCTCACTGATCGATTCTCAGTTAGCTCATTCTGCAGTCAGTAGCAATGGCATAACTAGAGGCTGATGAAAATTAAGACCCGAGCCCCCACCTGTATGTTGGTCAGATGTATGGACCCTTGTAGCGTTCTAAATCAAATAAAGACATCTATGAGTTACGCCACAATTTAATAACGTCCCTTACCCTGCACCAACATTTCCCATCCCAGGCCCCTACCAGTAACAATGTCCCCCATTCTGGGCCGCCACCAGCAATGTCCCCCATCCTGGACTCCTACCGGTAGTACTGTCCCCCTATCTTGGCACTATATGTAATAATATCACAAATCCTGGACCCATGCTGTAATAATATCCCCCATTCTGGGTTGCCATTTGGGAATAATGTTCCCCATCCCAGGCCTATTGAAGTAATACTGTCCCCCTTCCTTGCCCCATGCAGTAATAATGTCCCCCATTCTGGGCCTTACCATACCCCAATCCTGGGCCCTACCGGTAATACTGTCCCCCATCCTGGCCCCTACCGGTAATTTTGTCCCCAATCCTGAATGGTAATCCTGTCTCCTATCCTGGGCCCCTACCAGTAATATTGTCCCCCATCCTGGCCCCTACCGGTAATACGGTCATCCATCCTGGGCTGCTATTGGTAATAGTGTCCCCCATCCTGGGCCCTTACCAGTAATATCGCCCATCCTGACACCTCTAATATTGTCCCCCATCCTGGCCCCTACCGGTAATACTGTCCTCCATCCTGGGCTGCTATTGGTAATAGTGTCCCCCATCCTGGGCCCTTACCAGTAATATCGCCCATCCTGACACCTCTAATATTGTCCCCCATCATGACCCCTACCGATCATACTGTCCTCCATCCTGGGCTGCTATTGGTAATAGTGTCCCCCATCCTGAGCCCTTACCAGTAATGTCGCCCATCCTGACACCTATAATACTGTCCCCCATCCTGGGCCGTTATTGGTAATACTGTCCCCCGTCCTGGCCCCAATAGTAATTCTTTCCCCCATCCTGGGCCCTACTAGTAATAACGTCCCCCATCCTGGCACCTACCGATAATACTGTCCCCCATACTGGGCCCTACTGGTAATGCCCATCATCCTTGCCCCATGCTGTAATAATGGTCCCCGTTCTGCTGCTGCTCTATGTCACAATTAAAAAAAAAAAAACAAAAACCCAAAAACACATTCCTCTCACCCTTCTTTTGCTATTACAACGTGCTGTCCCCTCTTTTGTAGATGATGCAGAGGCCAGCAGCTCATCACGGCGTGCCTGCTATGGTTGCAGCATAATGTCACTGCTATGTGCCTCCTGTGACTGGCACACAGACATCAGTTGCTCCACTGATTGTCCAGCGGTGTGTATTGCGGTGCAGGGAGCCAGCGGGTCTCTGCACCGCAATACATCTGTATACACAACACATCCAGCTGAAATAAGTGCTGGCGTCAGCGGGCTCCGCTCCGCAATGATAATGCGGAGAACATTGGATCTTTGCTATGGGGCCTCTCTCCACCACCATAGAGGAAGTCAGGATTAAAATGGTCACTAATCGTTGCCAATGTTTCATATTTTTTGCTTTCCATGGGACGTTCTGGGAGTGGAGCGGCTCAAACCCACTAAATCAATGCTCGTCCCCCGTAAGCATCTTGCACCGGTTATTAAAGTGACCTGGCAAATATTAATATTGGAGGTAACATGCAGCTCTCGTTACTGTTTGGCAACTGTTGACGAGCGACCGCAGGGGTCTTACAGGATGCCATCTGCCAGACAAATAGCAACTGGCAGCACAGACCGCGACATCCCAGGCTGCACAAACAATAGTCCAAAGCAAATGTCACCGATCCATAGGGGAACGACACATACCGTCTACCTGGCAGATGACGGAGCGGTGGAGAGACAGGTGGTTCTGCCATCCAAGGAGATTTAGGACTACACCTTTATGCCACATAAAGCATTTAATAAGATCCCAGATGGTCAAGTGCAGAATGGGAGTGCAATGAAAGGGGGATATAGGGGCATCAATAAGAAAAAAAAATAGAAATCAGGGGGTCCCATAGAACTTCTGCCATGTGTGCACCTGATTATTGATGTTGCATCAGAGCAAAACAAATTGTTGCAAACTGCACACACTCAATAACAAAAAGTCCTATTTGTAACAATGTGTCTATACTGGTCCCATCAGGTCCTGTGGGGGATATATTCATGCCCTGTATTCACTGCACAGATGAGATCAGCGTGTTGTTTATTTTTATTAAAGACACAGGAGCAGCCATTTACGTCACATTTCTACTTGATGCAACTCCCAAGTCAGGTTTCATCATCCAAGATGAAAGGAAAAATCCGGTCACAACACGAAGGCACCTGCAAAGTCACGGCACATGCACCAGCAGTGCCTATACACTGATTACATGCCGGGGGCTTATAGGGGGCTGCGCACATACAAAGCTGCAATGGTAGATGTGAGGGGGGGGGTCACTGGGGACCACCAAGATATCAGATCAGAAATCAATCATATAGAAGGGTTAAAGGAAAACTGAGCTTCTAATAGAAAGAAGAGTCTGATAAAAGGAGTGGCAGGGATATGAGGAGCAGCGGATATCAGTGACCTCTTATTACAGTCCAGCAGTGATATAAGAGGAGCAGCTAATATTAGTGACCTCATATTACAGTACAGCAGAGATATAAGAGGAGCGGCTGATATCAGTGACTTCATATTACAATCCAGCAGAGATATAAGAGGAGCGGCTGATATCAGTGACCTCTTATTACAGTCCAGCAGTGATATAAGAGGAGCAGCTAATATTAGTGACCTCATATTACAGTACAGCAGAGATATAAGAGGAGCGGCTGATATCAGTGACTTCATATTACAATCCAGCAGAGATATAAGAGGAGCAGCTGATATCAGTGACCTCATATTACAGTCCAGCAGAGATATAAGAGAAGCGGCTGATATCAGTGACCTCTTATTACAGTCCAGCAGAGATATAAGAGAAGCGGCTGATATCAGTGACCTCTTATTACAGTCCAGCAGAGATATAAGAGGAGCGGCTGATATCAGTGACCTCTTATTACAATCCAGCAGAGATATAAGAGGAGCGGCTGATATCAGTGACCTCTTATTACAATCCAGCAGAGATATAAGAGGAGCAGCTGATATCAGTGACCTCTTATTACAGTCCAGCAGAGATATAAGAGAAGCGGCTGATATCAGTGACCTCTTATTACAGTCCAGCAGAGATATAAGAGGAGCGGCTGATATCAGTGACCTCTTATTACAGTCCAGCAGAGATATAAGAGGAGCGGCTGATATCAGTGACCTCTTATTACAATCCAGCAGAGATATAAGAGGAGCGGCTGATATCAGTGACCTCTTATTACAATCCAGCAGAGATATAAGAGGAGCGGCTGAGATCAGTGACCTCTTATTACAGTCCAGCAGAGATATAAGAGGAGCGGCTGATATCAGTGACCTCTTATTACAGTACAGCAGAGATATAAGAGGAGCGGCTGATATCAGTGACCTCTTATTACAGTCCAGCAGAGATATAAGAGGAGCGGCTGATATCAGTGACCTCTTATTACAATCCAGCAGAGATATAAGAGGAGCGGCTGAGATCAGTGACCTCTTATTACAGTACAGCAGAGATATAAGAGGAGCGGCTGATATCAGTGACCTCTTATTACAGTACAGTAGAGATATAAGAGGAGCGGCTGATATCAGTGACCTCTTATTACAGTACAGCAGAGATATAAGAGGAGCGGCTGATATCAGTGACCTCTTATTACAGTACAGCAGAGATATAAGAGGAGCGGCTGATATCAGTGACCTCTTATTACAGTACAGCAGAGATATAAGAGGAGCGGCTGATATCAGTGACCTCTTATTACAGTCCAGCAGAGATATAAGAGGAGCGGCTGATATCAGTGATCTCTTATTACAGTACAGCAGAGATATGAGGAGCGGCTGATATCAGTGACTTCTTATTACAGTCCAGCAGAGATATAAGAGGAGCGGCTGATATCAGTGACCTCTTATTACAGTACAGCAGAGATAGAAGAGGAGCAGCTAATATCAGTGACCTCTTATTACAGTACAGCAGAGATATAAGAGGAGCGGCTGATATCAGTGACCTCTTATTACAGTCCAGCAGAGATATAAGAGGAGCGGCTGATATCAGTGACCTCTTATTACAGTCCAGCAGAGATATAAGAGGAGCGGCTGATATCAGTGATCTCTTATTACAGTACAGCAGAGATATGAGGAGCGGCTGATATCAGTGACCTCTTATTACAGTACAGCAGAGATAGAAGAGGAGCAGCTAATATCAGTGACCTCTTATTACAGTCCAGCAGAGATATAAGAGGAGCGGCTGATATCAGTGACCTCTTATTACAATCCAGCAGAGATATAAGAGGAGCGGCTGATATCAGTGATCTCTTATTACAGTACAGCAGAGATATGAGGAGCGGCTGATATCAGTGACCTCTTATTACAGTACAGCAGAGATAGAAGAGGAGCAGCTAATATCAGTGACCTCTTATTACAGTACAGCAGAGATATAAGAGGAGCGGCTGATATCAGTGACCTCTTATTACAATCCAGCAGAGATATAAGAGGAGCGGCTGAGATCAGTGACCTCTTATTACAGTACAGCAGAGATATAAGAGGAGCGGCTGATATCAGTGACCTCTTATTACAGTACAGCAGAGATATAAGAGGAGCGGCTGATATCAGTGACCTCTTATTACAGTACAGTAGAGATATAAGAGGAGCGGCTGATATCAGTGACCTCTTATTACAGTACAGCAGAGATATAAGAGGAGCGGCTGATATCAGTGACCTCTTATTACAGTCCAGCAGAGATATAAGAGGAGCGGCTGATATCAGTGATCTCTTATTACAGTACAGCAGAGATATGAGGAGCGGCTGATATCAGTGACTTCTTATTACAGTCCAGCAGAGATATAAGAGGAGCGGCTGATATCAGTGACCTCTTATTACAGTACAGCAGAGATAGAAGAGGAGCAGCTAATATCAGTGACCTCTTATTACAGTCCAGCAGAGATAGAAGAGGAGCAGCTAATATCAGTGACCTCTTATTACAGTCCAGCAGAGATACAAGAGGAGCGGCTGATATCAGTGACCTCTTATTACAGTCCAGCAGAGATATAAGAGGAGCAGCTAATATCAGTGACCTCTTATTACAGTACTGAAATCAATTATTCACTGCTATCAGCTATTTTAGATTGAATGTAGGCTGAAGAATTTCAACAATCCTATAAATTGGCCACCCTCAAGCCTAAATGGCTGATAACCGTGAATAATAGAGTAATATAGTAATAGATTAGGCTACTGAATGCAATCTATTGCTTCCTGTTATCAGCCATTTTAAACTGGATATTGGCTGATGAATTTGCCCAAAAAGACTGATAACGGAACAATAATTGGTATTCAAATAAATAAACAAAAGAATAGATACAATGTATCCAATGTGTCCTCGATTATTAGAATTTTTTTCTATGCAACCCCAAAATTGAGTCTTTCTTCAGAGCCCGTGCGTCTCGGCTCCGTCCCTGCGGTCGATCGGGGGAGTCATGCAGACATTTAATAACAGAGTATTTAATTAATAATTAATGAACACAGGCCTCCCTTTAATATAGCGAGCGCTCTCCACCACCTGTGATCACACTGCCTCCGCTATAAAGACCCCTCCTGGGGATTCCGAGGAAAATGCATCGGTGACCTAAATACTCCATTTATATTCATTGTTGTTTGCAAGAGGATATTTTTTTTTTCATCCAGCAAGCAAAGAAAGCAAAGTAAAAAGCGTGGCGCAGGCGGGAGGATGGGAAGTCGCCCCGTTTGATGGTGTTTGGAGATGGAAGTTATTTTGCCTCCCTGTAACTAGGAGACAGCAGATTACGACATGAGAAATCGGAACGGAGGGAAGAGGAGACATCAAGGGCCCTTTGTGTTTGCAGGAGATTTTGTCACATGTAACGAACGTCGGCCCGAGTTTTCTTTTGAGAGCCGATGATAAAAGTCATGAAAAGCAAAATAAATTCTCATTTTAAATGGAGGATGGAAATCTCTTTCTATATTGTACACACCGGGCATTATTCCCAAATAAGCCGCCATAACATGGGCTTTTCCAGATAGAAGCATTACCATACTGGGGAGTGGCGGAGGACAACCTCCCTGTGGAGCGAAAAAGGACGACAAAGCGGTGGCGGAAAAAGAAGGACGACCCCCCCCCCCGGGAGCGGAGGCGGAGAAGGACGAACCCCCGGGGAGCGGAGGCGGAGAAGGACGAACCCCCGGGGAGCGGAGGCGGAGAAGGACGAACCCCCGGGGAGCGGAGGCGGAGAAGGACGAACCCCCCGGGGAGCGGAGGCGGAGAAGGACGAACCCCCCGGGGAGCGGAGGCGGAGAAGGACGAACCCCCGGGGAGCGGAGGCGGAGAAGGACGAACCCCCGGGGAGCGGAGGCGGAGAAGGACGAACCCCCGGGGAGCGGAGGCGGCGAAGGACGAACCCCCGGGGAGCAGAGGCGGAGAAGGACGAACCCCCGGGAAGCATCGGCGGACGACAAAACCCCCACAGGGGAGCGTCGGTGGATGACAAAACCCCCACAGGGGAGCGTCGGCGGGCTACAAACCCCCACGGGGGATCGGCGGTGGAGTACGAACCCCCACGGGGGGGGTGAGGGGAAATCGGCGGCGGACTATGAACCCCCCCAGGGGAGCGGTGGCGGACTACGAAGCCCCACGGGGCAGCGGCGGCGGCAGACTATGAACCCCCACGGGGGAGCAGAGGCGGACTGCGAACCCCCCAAGGGGAGCAGCAGCGGACGACGAACCCCCCAGGGGAACGGTGGCGGACGACAAACCCCCCAGGAGAGCTGCAAACAATTCTACTTTGGTCAAAACAGATTTTTTTTCTTTTTTTATTGCAATAAAAGCCACAGGTATCCAGACTCGTGCTGTTCCCCTCTCTGGGGTTTATTCATGTTTACATTGCAAAGCCATATTCAAAATAGGGAAAAAATATAATATATATTTTATTAATAATATTATTGGTGTATACAGCGCTGACCTTACTAACCACATGGAGCGAGTGGGATAGTCATTACCCCTTACAGGATTAGCAGACTCCATTCCTGAAACACACTGTGCTGCTGGTGAACATTACTTTGTCTGTGATCTCTAACTTACTACTTTCTCCTCAATCATGACACTGCCCTTCTTAGTATCATCGCATGATTACACCTACTAATACCTCCACAAAATCAACACACTTCTCTCCTGAAATACTCTGTTCTGCTGTTGACCGCAATCCTTTAATAATGTATCCTCCCGTCTGTGATCTCAATTTCCAGTCTCACATCGTGACCCGGTACTTGTCACATGCGGTATTTTCCTCACCAACAGGATCATATGAGTTAAAGGGAACCACTCACCTACTCACCTGTGTAGCGGTCCGATGCGCATCGCTGGTCCTGGTTCAGCGCCTCTTCTCTTCCTTCCATCGCCGTCCTCCTTCACGGCTCCATGTGGATGATGCATCCTACGTCATCCGCACAGTGCTCTCCATTGCGGTCCTGCGCAAGCGCACTTCTCTCTGCCAAGCTGAGGGCAGAGCAAAGAACTGTAATGCTTGGGGAAAGGTCAAAGAGCTCCCGAGCATGCGCACTGCAATACTTTGCTCTTTCCTCAGGATATCAGAGAGAAGAGTGCATGCACAGGAGAGCAATGGAGGGCACTGTGCGGATGACGTAGGACGCGTCATCCACACAAAGCTGAGAAGGAGGATGGCGTTCGCAAGGATAGAGGAGGCGCCGGACCGAGACCAGCAACACCCATTGGCCCAGAACGTATTCTTTAGATCAACGCGCTCTTCTCCTGAAATACTCTGTACTGCACTCCACCTTGCTCCTCCACTATGTAATCCTAAATCCGTGATCTCCCACTTGTCTCCACTTTGACACTCCCGATGCAACATGCAGCCCTATACTATCATCACCTATCAGAAGATCAACTTTTTAAACACTCTGTGCTGCTGGTGAGGAAATGGTGCCATCCAATATCCAACTTAAAAATTATTTGCATCATCACATGTGTAGGTATTACAAAGATATCATCTCCCACCTAAAAGTACAGAAATCTCCATTTAAGTTGTTAGATCCTGTCACCTGTCTGGATAAGTATCGAGTGTCATCTCACCTGTCACAATCACGCATAGACTGCACAAAACTAGACAGATGGCGGCAGATTATCAATTACTTGGGTCTGACTGCACAACTGGAGCTAAATAGTAACTGGTTAAACGCAAACTCAGATCTACAAAAAAAAAAAAAAATTAATTAAAAAAAAACAAACAGATCTAGATAGATAGATATATATATATATATATATACACACATACATACATACATACACACACACACACACACACACACATATATATATATATAATGTGTGTGTATATATATTACACACACACACACACACACACACACACACACACACGATGCACTAGGGAAACTGAGGACTTGACAAGTGGCATAGGGTAGATTAACAACACAGGGGAAAAAAAGGCAAATATTGAGGCCCCTAAGCAGTAAGAATGATTTTAAAAGTACCCTACTTTAGAATATTTGAGTGCCCCATTAAAACGTAATGATGCTCCTCTGATTACAATGATATCTAAGCAAAAACTACCAAGACCTGCTTGACTGTTATCCTTTTAACAGCAAACCCTGGACATTATTTTTCAGTCCATTGTCTCCTGGAAACTTGGAACAAAAGAATAAAAAAATTAAAAACTTTTCTTTCAAAAACAACACTATACTGTAATATCAATAAACATCCATAAACAGGCAGAATTCTGTTTCTAGAAGAAATCAGCCATGTTTCTCCAATATAGGACAATCCATTTAATATTCTGATAGTGCAACTCAGATTTAATGGGGTGGATTTGGACCCCATTATTGTTCCAGGCTACTCACAAGACCCCATTACGGTCCCTCAAACTAACATTTTTGCATCTTTTCCCATAAAATCAACTTGCGAGAAGAACATAGTCACACAATTCAATATTATATGGCTACATTCACAAATCCATTTCCATTGTCACATGTGTGCAAAAAGGGCCATTCTACATTTACACGTCATTCATTTTCATTTTCTCTCTGTTTTTCAAGGATCTTCATAGAATTTAATGGGCAAGTCTGATTTGTAAAACAGATGGAAAAAAAATAAAAAAATAAAAAAAAAAAATAGGACAGGCTGAGTCTCAGGGATTAGACACATAATTCTGCTCTTAAAACAGATGTGTCAATCAAACATTTTTTAAATGTGATCATTTATTTAAAAAAAAAATAAAAAAAATAAATAAATCATCACACAGATGTACAAATAATGTGTGAATACAGGCTAAATTTGATCTGGTCTGCCTGCAGTTTTCTATATCGCCATATATAGTGGCTTTACTACCGTATATAGGGTTAGTAATCAATAGTAGCAAAAGCAAAATATCAACAGTAAGGTAAATTAATGTAAACTACAGTTTAGCCGACCTCCAACAACTCTGCACATATCAAAGTATTAATTCATTCTGTAAAGCCTGCATACTCCACACAGACAATAAGCCTAAATGAAGAACAAATCTATAGAAATCATTATTGCATTGAAAACAATGAGGAAGATGATGTATTATGAATATCAGTGAATGAAACTATAATATGAGTCAAGGACTGCACTTCCCTAACCTTATAAACTGCTAAGTGTCCTCTTATAGAGCAATAAGTGTAAAATAACATATGTAGAGGGCCAAAATCTCACAGCCAAACATTGCAGTGAGGGCACCATATGCTGGAAATTAGGGCAAGGAAGAAGATTAGGAGAAATGACTTTGTATACAGAAGAGCAGGGGTGGAATGATCGCAGTCATCGCAACTGTGAATGGGCCCAGAGGTGCCTGCTGCCTGCTGGTCCCAGCCCCTGCTTCAGCTGGATGTGCATCCAGCTGAAATGCATTGTAGTGCAGAGACCCGTCGGGTCCCTGTACTGTGATACACACTGCCGGCCAAACAGAAGCCAGCAGCCTTTGTGGCGCCCTGGACAAGCCAGGACGTCACAGGTACTGCAACAACACACCCTACACCCCGGTTAGGAACACCGAAGTCAAACACAAATCCTTGTTGCCTTCCTCCAGGGACTGATGTCCACACCAGGTGGGGCGGAGCCAGGCGGTTGGCTCCACCCACCGAAGAGTTCACAGTCCTGGAGGCGGGAAAAGGAAGAGAGAACGGTTTGAGGAGTTGTAGAGGGAGGAAGTAGTAGTGGAGGAACCGACTGACCGTGTCCGGGTACGTGGCCCGGGCACCTGACAGCAAGGTTGGCAGACGGTGGTGACCGTCTGCAGGAGAGGCCGATTGACGCACAACCGTGAGGACCGGGGACGGGCGGTGGCCCGCCGGTACCGAACCAGGGAGCGAAGAGAAGCCAGCACCATCCGGCAGGGCATACGGACCCCGACCAGGCTAGGAGTCACCGTAAAACCGGTCAAATCCGTCAGCGACGGGAACTTCCGGGGTTTCCCAGCAGTAAAGACCCGACTGAAGGCAACCGTCCAAACCGGGAGGGAGATAAAGCTACCGCCAGAGCTAGAGCTCCCAGGGCCAGAGCCTGCGGGCAAAGGAAGGGCTCCCTTAGCCAACAAACCGCTGGGAAGCGGGCTATCAGTGGGAAGCCATTGGGGCCGAGAACAGAACACCGATGCAGGGAGAGACAGTTACCGCCAACCTACCGGGAGGGACCGCCGCAGCCGTCTGTGGGACTCGTCCATCCAGCCGTTTGTTTTACCGGAGACTCCATGTACATTACTGGCTGAGTAAGTACCACCGAGCCGTCTGGCACCGCGCTGCCCCGCGACCCTGCACCCGGCCAGGCCCCCACATCCCACCTTCCGACCTCCACCACCGGGCCCCGGGACCACCAAAAACCCCTCTACCCACGGAGGGGAGAAACATCTCAGCTGCTCCCCGTCAACGCTCCCGGGATCCCCGTACAGAGCAGCGGCGGTGTCCCAACCTCACCACAAACAGTGGGTGGCGTCACGGACAATACCCCTACACCAAACCACCCCTTTCACTCAGCGCCGCTCGAGTCCCCGGGATCCGGCCCACCGCTCGAGCCACCGACCGAGCGAGCAGCAGCAGCAGCCGGACCCAAGCAGTGGATGAGAGCAGCGCCCTCCCCGCCCGCGACACTTTCATCTGTGTCCCAGTGACTGAGGGCGGTGCATGGCAATGACATCATGCAATGCAATAGCACTGACACCAAAGAACGCTGCTGGTCACTGTGCGCTGGCTACACAGGAGGTTGTTGCATGACATGGGACCCAGGGATGTTCAGGATATTACATTGTTGCTTTTTGCATTATACAGAACGGAGGCATATTTACCAGGATGTGGACAGTAGATACCAGGAAGGAAACAGTATATACCAGAGGGGCCCAGTAGGCGGACAGTATACACCAGGAGGGGGGGGGGGCAGCAATAGATACCAGGAGGGGGGGGGCGGACAATAGATACCAGGAGAAAATGGGAAGGAGGTGTCGAGAACAATAGATATCGGGGGGAGCCCCCTCCAGGGGGAACGACACATACCAAGGGAAGGGGGGACAATAATAGCAAGAGGGGGGGGGGGGACAAAAAGATACCGGGAGAAGGGGAAGGGGGGGGGGGGGGGAACGACAACAGATACCAGGAGAGGGAGGGGGAAACAATAGATACCAGGAGGGGGGGGAGGGGGGGGAACAGTAAGATAGCCAAGAGAGAGAGGGGGGGGGGGAACAATAGATACCAGGAGGGGGGGGGAACAATAGGATACCAGGAGAGGGGGGGAAACAATAGGATACCAGGAGAGGGGGGAAACAATAGGATACCAGGAGAGGGGGGGGGCAATATATACAAGGAGGGGCTCAGGATGAGGTTATATATACCAGGAGGGTGAAATTTTTACCAGGATGGGGTTATATGTACACACGCACACCACACACACACACACACACACACACACGCGTAGGCTAGAATGGGGAACATATATACTAGTCTGGGGGACATATATGCCTGGTTGGGGGGGGGCACATTTACGAGGCAGGAGCCCGGGGTGGGGGACATTACACCATAATAAGGTGGGGTGGCAATTCAGAGGTCTTTGTAGGATTTAGAATGCTAAATGTATAAATAGCTCTGACCAACATAAGGGGGGGCCCAAATCCAAATTTTGCACCAGGGCCCATCAAACTCTAGCTACGCCCCTAAAGCAGAGGGATCATCTGAATAGGTTTTGAAGATGGTGAACACATCACCTCGTCAAACAAGACAAACACCCTTGTTTGCTAAAATGCTCTGTGCTGCTGTGACTGATATTTGCAGCAGCTGCGGTATGTCTTTCCACAGGTTTGCTTTCTTCTTCTTGTGTCATCATCTAATGAACAGTCAGCTCACAGTCCCCTCAAGATCAGTAAATTTATTTCCTGAAATACTCTGTGCTGCTAGGAACTCTAATTCCTCCGATCATTCGAATCCACTGACTAGATATAGAGAAAGAAAATAATGGCAAATACCACAAAGGAGTGAAAAAAGAAAACACCACACATCAGCTTCTGACTTATAAATTCTTAATAGCAGTGTGCAGGGTTTACGCTCGGCTAGCAGCGGTTAGCCACCTTTTATTTCTATAAATGCCTTTTACAAGGTTTTTAAACTGTATTTTGCCCACACAATTTATTTTGACAATATCTGTAATAAAACCAGAGGTTCAAAACGAAACAATCTCCATAAATCTATGCAGCACAAAGTTATATTAATGCCGCCACATGGGGTCTGCGATTTTAAAGGTGCGGGTAATAATAGCAAGTGAAATGCATTTTCAAGAGAAACAAGTTACAAAATCACATAGTATATACCATAGTATGTTCTCACATAAAGGAGAGCACAGAGCCTGGTGTTTCCTGCACAGGAGTGTAAAAAAATGCAACCTCCACAGAGCGCAGCTCCGGAGGTCCCAACACTACACTTCTCTAGCTACTGCTCCACCACCTGAGCAGAATGAGACCCCATATAAAGTTATAAGGGGCAGTATTATAGTAGTTATATTCTTGAGCATAGTGAGCAGTATTATAGTAGTTATATTCCTGTACATAGGGTAAGTATTATAGTAGTTATATTCTTGTACATAGGGGGCAGTATTATAGTAGATATATTCTTGTACATAGGGGCAGTATTATAGTAGTTATATTCTTGAGCATAGTGAGCAGTATTATAGTAGTTATATTCTTGTACATAGGGTCAGTATTATAGTAGATATATTCTTGTACATAGGGGCAAAATTATAGTAGTTATATTCTTGTACATAGGGGCAGTATTATAGTAGTTATATTCTTGTACATGGGGCAGTATTATAGTAATATTCTTGTATATAAGGAGCAGTATTCTAGTAGTTATATTCTTGTACATAGGGGCAGTATTATAGTAGTTATATTCTTGTACATAGGGTCAGTATTATAGTCGTTATATTCTTGTACATAGGGGCAGTATTATAGTAGTTATATTCTTGTACATAGGGGGCAGTATTATAGTAGATATATTCTTGTACATAGGGGGCAGTATTATAGTAGATATATTCTTGAGCATAGTGAGCAGTATTATAGTAGTTATATTCTTGTACATAGGGTCAGTATTATAGTAGATATATTCTTGTACATAGGGGCAGTATTATAGTAGTTATATTCTTGTACATAGGAGCAGTATTATAGTAGTAACATTTTTGTACATAGGGGGCAGTAATATAGTAGTTATATTCTTGTTTATAGGGGGCAGTATTATAGTAGTTATATTCTTGTACATAGAGGCAGTATTATAGTAGTTGTATTCTTGTACATAGGGGCAGTATTATAGTAGTTATATTCTTGTACATAGGAGGCAGTATTATAGTAGTTATATTCTTGTACATAGGGGTAGTATTATAGTAGTTATATTATTGTATATAGGGGCAGTATTATATTAATGTTCTTGTAAATAGGGGGCACAGTCTGAATAGAATTTCATAATGTCAGGATGTGTCAAAGGCAATTATAAGAATTATTATGGAAATGTGTGCGTCATATGAAATCCAACAGATGGAGAGAACTGAGTAACTGACTTCTAGTGGGTTTTTGGATGGATTTTGAAGACAAACCTGCCTACATCAACCCAACAGAGAATGAAGGGAACAAAACAGAGGCCCTATGAGCTCATGGTTGAAATAGAGGAGCCAAAAATCTGAACAGGAAGGAAAAAAATATTATTCATATTATTATTATTATTATTATTAAGTGACATATCGATGTAGCTGAGCTAAATATGAATATTGGTCTCGATTCCAATGATGATGATGATGATGCAGTAATATAACCTGCAATCTTATGATTATTTGTAGAAAGAAACCAACTCGGCTCTGCTACATCTCTCCAAATGTAAACATAATCAGTTATGGGAGATTAAGATCAAACTCCATGTTAGTCATGAAAATTTAAGGGCTTTGGTCAACAAATTGGACTGTTAGACACTGCAAGTGAATATTACAGGTCATTGTCCTCCACCAAAGGAGCACTCCCCTCCTGAAATACTTTGTGCTGCTGTAAGAGGTGGTCGCGTTACCCCCACTAATACTGTTCTTTATGCTATTCCTTGTGCTTTATGCTGAATCCTATAGAGAATGTGATAAGAAGTGCAGTTTCTCGATGTAGCAGAGCCGGGGCTGTGTGGTGGCCGGTGCCATCTAGTGGCCAAGAACGCAATGTAAGAGTATTTTGGTTACGAAATGTGTACTGTATTGTAAATGTATTAATGATATATTAGCCAGATAAGCGGAGGGTAACGGTTTTACAGATGTAGTAGTGTTAGACACTTTACGGTTGTAATGAGTTTAGAGTAAGGTGGAAGAAGGTCGTGACAGATGGCCAGCGGGTTGGTTGGAGAGACGGGCCTGGTGAGGACAGTTCTGCAGGAGGGTTCCTGGAGTGAGGACGTGGCCTTGTGTCTTGGGCCAGTCGGGAACCTGGAGGTATCATCCAAGGGTCTGGAGCCTATGGCTCTCCTCGGGATGGGCTTAGAAGAGTCCATTGACTAGACGGACATTGGGGCAGAGAACCTTGGACGGGTTAAAGGAAGTCGAGTCACTATAAGCCGTCAGGGGCAGAGGAGAGGACCTCAGTTGACCAAAGAGTAAAGAAGGGGAAAGAGTAGGCTTTGGCCCGGCGACTGGTGGATGAGGTCCCAGATAGCGGGATAGGCCAGACGGAGCACCCCAGGAGAAAGTGGCAGTAGAACCTGTTACGATCAATGAGGGGTGGCGAGCGTCCAGGGGTGGACCCACTGGACAGTCTACCAGACTCCCCCCAAAAGGTGCAACCAGCAGCGAACCTCTATAGAGGGACTGTATGGTGCACCAATGGAAGATCTAAATGCATGGCAGCCAGGGACCAGTAGAGATAGTCTCTTAAGGACGGGTACAGTCTCTTAACGTCAGATATAGAAGTCCACAATTGCAGCAGCTCGGAGATGGGGGCACAGAGGTGATGATACAGATATGATGATACAGCGGTGCAGGCTCAGATGTGGCAGCACACGGGTAATGGCTTGGATGTGGCAGCGCAGCGATGATGGCTCAGGCGTGTCGGCACAGGGGTAATGGCTCAGATGTGGCGGCACAGCAGTAATGGCTCAGGCATGTCAGCACGGGGGTAGTAACAAGCAGGCTCTAGGACAATACAGAGTCACAAGACTGGTACAAGGACTAGACAATGTACAGGGACCTGAGAACTAGCAACGCACAATAGGCAATATTGCTCAGGCACCTCCAGGCAGGGGACTCGGACTTAAATACCTTTAAGGCAACAGGTGACCTCTGGAACAGCTTCCGGGTAATAGGACACCGTCCCTTTAAGAAAGGGGCGCGGCGGCTACGCACACAGACCCTACAGCACTCACAGAAGCAGTGCGTACGGCTTGGAAGCAGAAAGATGCCAGGGCAGACCCCGGGACAGAAGTGGAGAGGATGGGGCCATCGTGCAGGACAGAGGGAGGAGGCCCCCGCTGGAACCTGGGAGCAGAGGTGTGCGGGAATACCACGCTAGGACCAGGCAGGTGAGAGGATGGGTGCCCCCGCCAGGGCCTGGGAGTGGGCACTACAAAACCGTAGAAGCGTGGCCATGTCTGTCATAATGGGCGGCGCGGTGGCTCAATGGTTAGCACTGTAGTCTTGTGGTGGCTCAGTGGTTAGCACTGCAGTCTTGTGGTGGCTCAGTGGTTAGCACTGCAGTCTTGTGGTGGCTCAGTGGTTAGCACGGCAGTCTTGCAGCACTGGGGTCCTGGGTTCAAATCCCACCAAGGACACTATCTGCAAGGAGTTTGTATGTTCTCCCCGTGTTTGCGGGGGTTTTCTCCGGGTTCTCCGGTTTCCTCCCACACTCCAATGACATACTGATAGGGAATTTAGATTGTGAGCCCCAATGGGGACAGTATTCCCGATGTATGTAGAGCACTGTGGAATAGGTTAGCGCTACATAAAAATAAAGATTTATTTTATTATTTATTTATTTTTATGATGGTGGAAGATAAAAATAAACTGTTCAACGTTTTGTCAAGAGAACCCCAGTGTCTACGACTGTGACCGGCTGCAGGGGGGGGGGGGGCGGGCGGACGGTGACCGGCTGCAGGGGGGGGGGGGGGGGTTCTCCGGTTTCCTCCCACACTCCAAAGACATACTGATAGGGAATTTAGATTGTGAGCCCCAATGGGGACAGTATTCCCGATGTATGTAAAGCACTGTGGAATAGGTTAGCGCTATATAAAAATAAAGATTTATTTTATTTTATTTATTTTTATGATGGTGGAAGATAAAAATAAACTGTTCAACGTTTTGTCAAGAGAACCCCAGTGTCTACGACTGTGACCGGCTGCAGGGTGGGGGTGGGGGGGCGGACGGTGACCGGCTGCAGGGGGGGGGCGGATGGTGACCGGCTGCAGGGGGGGGGGGCGGATGGTGACCGGCTGCGGGGGGGGGGGGGGGAACGGTGACTGGCTGCGGGGGGGACGGTGACCGGCTGCAGGGGGGGGGGCGGACGGTGACCGGCTGCAGGGGGGGGGGGGGGGGGGGGACGGTGACCGGCTTCCTTCACTGCTGGGTACTTTGGCTTTCAGTCGTTAGCTCTCCCATTCATCTCCCCTGCCCTCCTCCCGTTATGACATTGCCTGTCACACGCAGTCCTCTTCTCACTAATATGAGTGGACAGGGCACTGACTTGCACAAAGTCAACACACTCTTCTCCTGCTGCTATCATTCCCATGAGCTGAAAGGAAGAGCATAACATCCTGTACCAATCTCATAGCCCCGGGAAAGACATAAAGGGCTACAGAGGGTGCAGAACTATTCTTGCATACCTTAAAAGACCCAGAGACTTCACGTAACGTTGCGGACGCATTACAACAAGTGGCACGAGTTACAGATTTTGCACTGGAGCTCAGAAGCTTCAGCACAACGACCACAAATGAAAAGAGCGAGATGCCCGAATGCCTCCAGCAAGGGAGGAGTTAATCTTCTCTAATCTCCGGCACATGTCAAGTCAGTCGCTGCGTGCCGCAAATCTGAATAACTCCAAATCACAAGTGAAGCGCAGAGTAGATGATCCAATTTTATGTAAGTACCTTCTTACTTAGCTCTCCTGATTACGGGGTTAGCACCTGCAAATGGAAAACAATACTATTTTGAGCATTAAAATTCATGAGACTTGGACACCCAGCGCCAATCTCACTCCTGAAATGAAATCACATTAAGAAATGATTTCGCTGGGAGATGTTCATGGGGTAATTGCCGTTTTAAACATTATTACACGGAGGTTTAGTTTAGTTTTTTCCTTTGACTTAATTAGAATTTGATACAGATGTGACGCAATATACGAACATATACATGGCACACGCATCCACACAACTAGGCACACAACTAGGCGCACGCCTCCGCACAACTAGGCACACAACTAGGCACACGCATCCGCACAACTAGGCACACAACTAGGCACACGCATCCGCACAACTAGGCACACGCATCCGCACAACTAGGCACACGCATCCGCACAACTAGGCACACAACTAGGCACACGCATCCGCACAACTACGCACACGCATCCGCACAACTAGGCACACAACTAGGCGCACGCCTCCGCACAACTAGGCGCACAACTAGGCGCACGCCTCCGCACAACTAGGCGCACAACTAGGCACACGCATCCGCACAAATAGGCACACGCATCCGCACAACTAGGCACACAACTAGGCACACGCATCCGCACAACTAGGGACACGCATCCGCACAACTAGGCGCACGCATCCGCACAACTAGGCGCACGCATCCGCACAACTAGGCGCACGCATCCGCACAACTAGGCGCACGCATCCGCACAACTAGGCGCACGCATCCGCACAACTAGGCGCACGCATCCGCACAACTAGGCGCACGCATCCGCACAACTAGGCGCACGCATCCGCACAACTAGGCGCACGCATCCGCACAACTAGGGGCACGCATCCGCACAACTAGGGGCACGCATCCGCACAACTAGGGGCACGCATCCGCACAACTAGGGGCACGCATCCGCACAACTAGGGGCACGCATCCGCACAACTAGGGGCACGCATCCGCACAACTAGGGACACAGCTCCCCAATACGTGGAGACAAAAATATATGCAAATGGAGATATACACTACCAGTCAAAAGTTTAGACACACCTCGACTAGCAATGGTTTTTGTTGGAATGTGCATGTTGTAGATTCACACTGAAGGCAGCAAAAAAATCACACACTAAGGCCCGTTTCACACATCAGTGAAAAACACAGATGTTTTTCACTGGCGTGTAAAACACGCACATGTCCCTGCGTGTGCCGAAAATCACGGCACACGTGGGTTGTCTAAGTGCAATCCGGGCTCCGTTCTCCGTGGCCTGTGATTGCACTTAGAGATTGTGCTGAATCCTCCTGCGACGCAGCATCCGGCCGGCGGTGACCCCTGCAGCAGCTGCTTCCGGGTCGGCTGTGTCGCGCATAATGAATATGCGCGACAGTAATCAGCCGGCACAGAAGGAGCAGGGAGAACGGGCTGCAGAGGACATCGCTGGACGCCGGGTGAGTTAAAATGTTTATTATTTTAAAAGCACGTTTTTTTCTGGCACGTGTTTCACGGACCACACCACTGCGTGGTCCGTGGAACATCAGTGATGCCAGAAAAAAATGGACATGTCTCCGTGCAGCAATCACGCACACGCGGGTACGCTGCACGGAGACACGTGCAGTGACAAATCACTGACGTGTGAGCAGACCCATTCATTATAATGGGTCTGCGTATGTCAGTGATTCTGGTACGTTTAAAAAAAAAAGCACAAACGTCCCAGAATCACTGACGTGTGAAAGGGGCCTAAGGAACAGATGTGGAAACAAAGTGAAGAAAAGTGTGAAGCAAACCAGAATGTGTTACACCTTAGCTTCCTCATAGCATCCCCTTTAACTCTTATGACTAAATTTACAGCCCCTTGGTTTCTCTCCAGCAGCTTCATCGGGTCGTCACCCGAATGGCTTTAAACAGTTCTGAAGGAGCTTCTCCAATGCTGAGAACTTGTAGACTACGTTGCCTTCACTCTGCGTCCAACTCGTCTCAAACCTTCTCCATTGGGTTGAGGTCAAGTGATTGTGTAGGACATTTCCTCTGAGGCAACCTCCATCCCTCTCCTCCTTGGTTATATAATCTGGAGGTTTGTTCTGGGTCATTGCCCTGTTGTAATGCAAATGATGGTCCCACTAAGTCCAATTCAGATGGTTTGACATGTTGGTACCAAACAAATCTCACATTTTGACTCATCTGATCACAGTACATATTTCCACTCATCTAATGTCCAGTCCTTGTGCTGTTTGGCTCCAAAAAGTTTTTTCTCGTTTGTGATCCTCAGAAGTGGCTTTTATGCAGCAATTCAATGATAAAGTTCTGCTTCTCCCAGTCTTTTGTGGACAGATGATGTTCAGATGTTCTGCTACATCATGTTTCTTTATCATTTATGAAAGCCGTATTCTATGATGCATTTGTGGTTTTGGGGGACTGGTAAGGCCGCTTTCACACATCCGGTTTTTGCAATCAGGCACGATCCGGCAAAAAAACCCTGATGCGACGGATCCGGTGGAAAAAAACTGATCTGTCACATCAGTTTTTTTCCATGCGTTCCTTCCGTTTTTTGATGGATCCATTATACAACATGCAGGACGGCGCCAGATCCAGCATGGTCCGTTTTTTTGCCGGAGACAAAAAACGTTGCATGCCGAGTCCTTTCCAGCAGCTGGATGAAGAAATTTTGCCGGATCCTGCGGACGCCGCATGCAACGCAAGGCCATCCAGCACAATCCGGCGCTAATACAAGTCAATGGGGA
Organism: Anomaloglossus baeobatrachus; assembly: GCF_048569485.1. Lineage (NCBI taxonomy): Eukaryota > Metazoa > Chordata > Amphibia > Anura > Aromobatidae > Anomaloglossus > Anomaloglossus baeobatrachus. Next base: position 30,560,815 of record NC_134362.1, read on the forward strand.
ATAAAACTGATCCGGCGCCGGATCCATTTTATCCGCATTTTGCCGGATTGTGCTTGATGGCAAAAAACGGATGTGTGAAAGCAGCCTAACTCGGATGAACTTATCCTCTGCAGCTATGTTAATTCTTCATCTTCATAAAGCTAGCTCCATAATATCAACTGATCGATTTAATGGCTGTACTTGAGGATACATTCAAAACTCTAGAACTTTTCCAGATTGAATGACGTTCGTGTCTTAACCTAATGATTGCTTGCCATTTCTTTTTACTTAGTCAAGTGATTTCTGCCATATTCTGGTTTAGAACAGTTGTGGAATAAGACTAACTCAGCATTGTATGGATCTTTGTACAAACACTACTGCTGGAAGGCACACTTGATGGTCGCAAACACTTTCTGAGAGTCAATTATTGCACAAATTAACTCTCAAAAAGGCAACCTGTTCTTCAAAAGCCGTTCCGGATGAAACTACTGGAGAGAACACCAGGCGGGAGTAAAAACGTCATCATAGTGGAAGGGGGTACTTAGAGGAACCGAAGACGTATCACACATTCTCATTCATGTCACACAAGTTTCTTAATCCTTGTTGCCATAGGTCTTTCTTTGTTGTTTTGCCGTCAACAGTCTGAATCTACAATGTGCACATTTCAATAGGAGCAAAAAAAAAAAACAAAACAAAACATTGCATGAACAGGTGTGTCCAAACTTTTGACTGTACATACAGACATATATAGAGACAGGCATTACTAACATTCTGTACATGAGTGCAACTATACAAAAGTGGCAGGTACATATATATATACACACACATATATATATATGCATACATACACACACTGATGAGCAAAAGGGTATTGCACTACATTGTTACAGTTTTGCTCCTGGTGGTGGGAAAAAAAAAAAAAAAAAAAAAAAGGAATCTTTTCATTCCCGTATACTACAAATTACAACCTGTTCTCACATTGCCTAATAGCTCAGTGTGTTATTAGGATCATTCCCAGCAAATGGTCACTGGTTTGAATCAAGGAACCGCCATGAAGAAGATTTCCCAAGAAAAGAGAAACTGCATCATCCAGCTCATCGATGGCGGTTTCTCGGCCAAGAAAATTGCCAAACTTAATCATGTGAGGCCATGACAGGTGGAAGAGTACGAAATGGAGACTGTCCATCCATTCAAAAGCCAAGAGGTGACGTCCAGGCAAAATACCAGAGTCAACAAGTCGCTCATCACAAGGTCTATCAGTTATGGAGCAAAAAACCCAGCATTGGAGGCGGCTTCGTAATAGTGAGATCTCAGACGTCCATGCTGGCGTCAGGAAGGATGGGGGTCTCAGTGCTGAGCTATATGTGAGGATCCTACAAGATGAATTACTTCATACACTCGAGTACTGTGTGGACGACATGGTGTTCCAGCAAGACAACGACTCGAAGCATACACCAAGATTGGGGAAGAAATGGGTCAATGACAATGAAGTAGAGGAGCTGGATTGTCCCCAGACCTCAACCCAACCCAACACTTGTGGGTAGAGTTTAAGATAAAGCTGTATACATCCCCAAGAGACCCGACCAGTATACACCAACACTGGGAACGTGGAGAAGAGACTGGGATCAGATTTCGGTGGAGATATGCTTGAATCTGGTCGAGAGCCAAGAAGGATTCAGGGAGGGAGAAAGCCAAAAGGTGGATTTACAAAATAAACATTTAGATTTTTAGGAGAAAACCAGTAACATGACAAGAATCTGCATAACTAATCATCTGCAAGTCACATTTATGTATGAGGTAGCCAAGATGATTGTCTATATAATGAAGGTCGTCTCACGCTCAGAGCTGTAGAGGATGATGAGATATGGAACCTGAAAGTCAAAAGCTCAAAACATTGTTACCCTTTTGCTTGTCAGTACATAAAGCTCCTTACAAATGGGCATATACACACACATATAGATACATCATACCAGACAAATATATATATATATATATATATATATAGGAATACATCAGCACACACAGAATGTATACGGGTATATAAATATATCAGAACATGAGAGATGGGAACTGTTCGTTTTGCTACATTATTAGCACCCAATCTCGCTGAATGCATCTTCTTGGTTACACATCACCAGTTCCGGGTTTTCTAAAACAAAACCATGTCCTTTTTTTCTTAAACCATGCGTGTGTGTGTGTGTGCCGCCTTATACCATGGAGGGGGCGTATGAACCCACACAAGTCTGTACATAAAGGGCAGAGTTAAAAGGTTAGGAAACACCCAATTACCGATGCACTATATATACACATGGAGGTCAGTACGACGCCGGGGCCCGGCGCTGATGCAGAATGATGCGACTATCGTCCACATGTTTTAGGATTGCATCTTAAAAACGTTGGGAAGAATAAAACCTGGACCAGAATTGCGTTACCTCCCATCACACCGGTCTTACATATACATGCATTACAACCTATGGAACTACTATGGGTAACACTGACGTTCGGGGCGCGGTGTAGTATATGCAATGCTGCAAACTTTTTTGCCAAAAAATTGGATTTGGATGCCAAAAGGGAATAATGGCAGATCCTAATTCCAGAGGTTTCCTTCACTTGTGGCAAAATTTCGATTTACTGCCCCAAACTTGGGATCCAATTATGTAATGAGTACACAGGGGTGCTCCAAAGTACAGGGGGGGGGGCACCCTCCAAAAAAGGTACAGGGGAGGGGGGCACCCTCCAAAAAAGGTACAGGGGAGGGGGGCACACTCCAAAAAAGGTACAGGGGAGGGGGGCACACTCCAAAAAAGGTACAGGGGAGGGGGGCACCCTCCCAAGTACAAAAGGGGGGCACCCTCCCAAGTACAAAAGGGGGGCACCCTCCCAAGTACAAAAGGAAGGCACCCTCCCAAGTACAAAAGGAAGGCACCCTCCCAAGTACAAAAGGAAGGCACCCTCCCAAGTACAAAAGGAAGGCACCCTCCCAAGTACAAAAGGAAGGCACCCTCCCAAGTACAAAAGGAAGGCACCCTCCCAAGTACAAAAGGAAGGCACCCTCCCAAGTACAAAAGGAAGGCACCCTCCCAAGTACAAAAGGAAGGCACCCTCCCAAGTACAAAAGGAAGGCACCCTCCCAAGTACAAAAGGAAGGCACCCTCCCAAGTACAAAAGGAAGGCACCCTCCCAAGTACAAAAGGAAGGCACCCTGCCAAGTACAAAAGGAAGGCACCCTCCCAAGTACAAAAGGAAGGCACCCTGCCAAGTACAAAAGGAAGGCACCCTCCCAAGTACAAAAGGAAGGCACCCTGCCAAGTACAAAAGGAAGGCACCCTGCCAAGTACAAAAGGAAGGCACCCTGCCAAGTACAAAAGGAGGGCACCCTCCCAAGTACAAAAGGAGGGCACCCTCCCAAGTACAAAAGGAGGGAACCCTCCCAAGTACAAAAGGAGGGAACCCTCCCATCGCCGCCATCTTGAATAAAACTAAGTATTCCTGAATATTTACACATCCTTCGCCCAAACCAATTCTCATTCCATCACACATCTAGTGAAAAATCCCCTCCGCTATGCGTATATACCCCCATCCCATACTAACCCCTAGACAGACAGTAGCCCCAGATAAGTTTCCTTCTTGGAGCCTCCAGTCCCCCAGACTTATTAAGAAGTCTACCCCTGTACTCCAGCTTCCCCCAGACTGAAAATACATAAAATATTAACAGGAAATTATTCTCCTGTGGACTTTTTCTATTGCTAATCAAGAAAACGCTGGCGATAGGAATCCTTTGATGGGTGGTGAGCGGTCTTCTGGCTAATTCACCTGTGTAAAACACTTCAAAGAACACAATCCAGAGCCTAAGGCAAGGAGACTGGGATTTGGGCAAGGCGTTCGGATACTTTTGGTTCATAGAAGCAAAAATATATTTGTTTGATAAATAGTATATTATTCAATTCTTATTTAATAAACGCACAAGTTCTGCTGCTTCCAAGTGCGGAGCAGACTCCAGAGCGGTGGTGCAATGAGGACCCCAACAGATAACCTATATTACTGCCGATTAAAGTGCGTATTAATGGAAACATGGCCATTTCTGTGCAGATGATGGCACGGCTGTCAGTGCCCCCCTATGCAGTCCGGCACCATTACCCAGTGACAGGGCTGTCATTCCAGAAAATCATCATGTCTGGAACATTTAGCACATCTAGGTGATGGTCACATTGCATACACCAATCTGGAAGTGATTGGGAGCAGCCTATACAGGTGTCATATTGGGGAAGGTGTGCACCATCCAGATAACACAGTGGTCACACATAATTGTCTCCTTACATGACATTTGCAGGCTCATGCCCATTATTAATGAGCAACACAGGCAGCTGACATTTAAATGAGATCTCAGGAAAGATTATAGACATCCCTGCAGTGGCTGATTGCATTGACTTTCAGTGAAGCTGATGTCCTACATGGTGGAAGGTGACATCTGTCATTGCAAAGATGGACCGTCCATAGAAGGAGCAGAGGAGGCAATTAGAGATTTGGAAATAGAAACTTTTATGTGTAAGTAGGATTAGTGCAATGGTGCCAGGGATGAAGGGCGCAAGTGTATAATTGACCCTTTGATGTGACTCCATCCACTTGACTGTGCCCCTTGTAAGTGATGGTGAGATGGAGATTGCCAGCATTTGTCCAGTAGGTAATGATAGAATGGAAGACTGGCACCTTGCAAAGGTAGAGCTGGCATGCCTGACTGTGCCCCTTGCAAGTGATGATGAGATGGAGATTGCCAACACTTGTCCAGTAGATAATGATAGAATGGAAGACTGGCACCTTGCAAATATAGAGCTGGCATGCCTGACTGTTGACTTGTAGGACAAGAGGTACCAAGCATAGTCCCTGCAATGCAAAGCAAAAATTACCATGCAAAGACCAGGCACTTCCAGCTGTGCCATGCAGTGATATACCAGGCGAACTAGCAAAGACCCAATTACCCACCCTGCCAGCAAAGAACAAAGCTGCAGCTTGAACAGCAAGTATAGGATAATAGAGACAATGGTAGAATAGATGTCACCTGCACAGCACAATGCATCCCCATCTACACCCAGGGGCAAGCAAAAAGCAGTGGTCAAGTGCAACTGAGACTGTGAGCTGCTCCACACACCCTGCAAGCTACAAAGCCTCCACAGTGGCCAACAGGGCAATAGGAGAATCCCTGCCACCTGCCCATCACAGCAGCCAGTGCCAGTCCTCTGCCCATCTTACCTGCTTTAGCTGTGAGCACACAAGCCAGCAATGCAAACATCCCATCCATTTGTATCAGGCGCAGAATTGTTCCCCAGTTTGGAAGCAGCAAATAATCCTCATCCAGGTTGTTGGAGACTGAAAGTTGTGCAGCTCCCTGGAAGGCTGGTGTGAGACTGAAGCTTTGCAAGCTCCAGGAGAATGAGATCTGGGCGCACACCACTAATCAATGAGGGGGGAGCTGAACAACAAGCCCCAGGACTGCACCACACTGCAACACCCACCCTGGGATAGGAGCATGCCCCTGAGAGGACTGATCACCTCATCCAGAAATACCACGGTGCATGCATGTGCCAGGGTGCAGGAGGGAAGCAGAGGAGGATGGAAGCGATGCTGCACCCTGATGGGAGTTTTGGTTCAGCCCCACATCTGAAACTCCAGCATATAGATAGAGGTTGTGCAGAAAGGACTGAGATCAGTAATTATCACTCATCTGCTATAGGCACATTACTCAGGGGCTCACTGGATCCATGGGGGGATCAGATGTGGATTTTACAAGCAGCAAAGGTACAAAAGCAAATGTGCAATTTATAGGATGATACATTTTGCTACAAGTTTCTGCAAAGGTCAAAGCAGTGGAAATGGTATTCGATCCATGTACTAGAAGAGAACAATATTCTGCTGGTAACTGTAAATAGAATGTATCATTTACTACAAACAATGAGTATTGTATCCTGCACTGGAAACAATATAGTTTCCAGTGCAGGATACAACATAATAATGTAGTAATATAGCAAATGGCACAAAAACAATGCTGAGTAATGTATCCTGCACTGAAAACCATAGAGAACAATGTGCCATAAACTGGAAAGTATAATATATTACTATATAGCAAATGGCACAAAAACAATACTGGGTAATGTGTCCTGCACTGGAAACCATAGAGAACAATGTGCCATAAAATAGAAAGTATAATGTGGTTATATAGCAAATGGCACAAAAACAATACTGAGGAATGTGTCCTGCACTGGAAACCATAGAGAACATTGTGCCATAAACAGGAAATAATAATGTAGTAATATAGCAAATGGCATAAAAACAATACTGAGTAATGTGTCCTGCACTGGAAACCACAGAGAACTGGAAAAAAACATGGTGCTCTATATAGCAAATGGCAATAAAACAATATGAGTTTTGTATCCTGCACTGGAAACCATAGAGAACTAGAAAGAACAATGTGCCATAAACGGGAAATAATAATGTAGTAATATAGCAAATGGCACAAAAACAATACTGAGTAATGTGTCCTCCACTGGAAACCATAGAGAACAATGTGCCATAAACTGGAAAGTATAATATATTACTATATAGCAAATAGCACAAAAACAATACTGAGTAATGTGTCCTGCACTGGAAACCATAGAGAACTGGAAAAAACATGGTGCTCTATATAGCAAATGGCAATAAAACAATATGCGTTTTGTATCCTGCACTGGAAACCATAGAAAACTGGAAAGAACAATGTGCCATAAACGGAAAATAATAATTTAGTAATATAGCAAATGGCACAAAAACAATACTGGGCAATGTGTCCTGCACTGGAAACTATAGAAAACTGGAAAAAAACATGGTGCTCTATACTGAAAATTATATTCTGGCAAATGGCAATAAAACAATATAATGAATATTGTACCCTGCACTGGAAACCATAGAGAACTGGAAAAAACATGGTGCTATATACTGGAAATTATATTCTAGTAATATAGCAAATGGCAATAAAACAATATAATGAGTATTGTATCCTGCACTGGAAACCATAGAGAACTGGAAAGAACATTGTGCCATAAACTGGTAATACAATGTATCATTTACTACAAACAATGAGACAATGACTATTGTATCCTGCACTGGAAACAATAATGAGAGAACATTGTGCCATAAACTGGAAATTATATGTTTTGGTAATTGTATCCAAAAGCTGGTGTTTGGCAAGTGCATAATGTATCGTGTTTTTGGATGATTTTTGTGCCTCACTAGACTGTAATGTAAATTATCTAGAAAAAAAGGAGTACAGTTAAAGGGAATCGGTCACTGGGATTTTGCTCCCCCATCTGAGAGCAGCATAATGTAGAGACAGAGACCCTGATTCCAGCGATGTGTCACTTACTGAGCTGTTTGCTGTCAGTTTGATAAAATCAATGTTTTTTCTGCTCCAGATCAAGTAGTTATACAGAGCTCATGAATATGCTGGATTACCTGCAGCGTGCCAAGTAGTTCTGTAATGATAATCTCCTGCTGATTAAACAGTGATTTTATCAAAACTACACTAAGCAGCCCAGTAAGTGAAACATCGCTGGAATCAGGGTCTCTGCCCCTACATTATGATGCCCTCAGATTATATGGCAAAAAGCAGATGACAGATTTCCTTTAAGAGACATTTTTGCTGCTCCAGATTTATCAGTATTGAGCACAGGTTTTCTTTGGCATAAAATATTGGTTAAAGGTAAACCAAGTGCTGAAAAGAAGGTGTTTCATGTCATACAGGACGTGCCAAAAGTATCCTACAATGTGCATCCCTAGAATAAATGTGGGTCCATTTATTTAATTTTTTTGGGACTGTATTATTAGATCTGCCCCATTGTCATGTATAGAGCGCAGCTGGACATGTCCTATCTCCTAATCCCCTAGAATGTGAGTCCAGGAGCCGAAAATCCTAATATCATGACTTCGGTATATAATGAAGTGATAAAAGGAAAAATAGGTGGCACTCACCAGCCCATAAAAAAAAACTTGTATTCACAGTCTTGTAAAAACATGGATGCAGGTGCAAACAGGCAGGCGTGTAGATGGGCGGCATTATGGACCTGTTGAAGAGCACCTTTACACAAAACGGCCGATATCCACAGCGCCGTGTGCACCTGCATGCATGATTTTACAGGGTGGTGAGTGCCAGCTATTTTTCCTTTTTTCACTTCCTTACAACATCACTGTTGTGCACGGTGCAGCACCTGAATACCCTCAACAAGGTGATTTTTGCTTCGCACCTGGATTTGATTGGTGTCGCCCTAATGGCACTGGACTCCACCTTTCATATATCTGATGGCTCCAGTATATGTTCCCTGGCCCCATTGACTCTTGCAATGGATCAGTTAAAAAAAAATGGGTGAAATTCATCTTGAACTCTGAAATCCACAGTATGTCTTAAGTGTCTCAGTCATATTACATGGATTCCCATAGACTTCAATTGGCAATGCCCGATCCTCCCCTATGCAAGACATACCACCGATGCATCTGCACCGGGGCCCAGAGGTGAAGGGGGCCCATGCAGGGCAGTTAGTAATGAGGGCAATCTGGCCTGTTGTTCGGAGCCCGAGGCTTCAGGGGGTCCATGGCCTGATTGCCCTCATCTATGATAAGCAGTACATCGGGCAGGGAGCGGAGGCGCAGGAAATGAATACACCCAATGTGGCACCAGAAGGTGCGGGGCTTTATCCTCCAGCGTGGAGCTGATGCCATGGTTGTGGCTAAATCCCAGTGGGTAGAAGGACCTGTGGGCGTGACCAGCTTGGTTAGTGGGTGTGACGGTTTGTTTGGTGGGCGTGGCGATATTTCCTCCCATCCACTATAATCATGCTTCGCCCCCACCCCTGCACCCCCTCCCATCTGGGGGTCTTACCCCCAGACCCCCCACTTCTATTATAATCAACTCTATGCCCACGTGGACTTAGAAAAAAAATGTTGCTTCTTGGTATCAGCTATGTTGGTGGAGGCCCCGCCCCTTCTGGTCACATGGGCGTGACCTCAACAGAAGTCCCTCTGTCCACTGGGGTTTAGACATTACCCTGATGCCATCGTCCCAGTGCTCAGTGTTGTGCTGGAGAAGATGATGGTTGTGGAGAGACCACACAGAGGACTGAAGGGCTGCAGCAAGGGGGTGGGGGTGAGTAATGGACGGATAACTGGATGGGCCTACATGAGGGCTGCATATTGGGAAATTGCACAGGGAAAGGGGTGATTTTACATACATGGGGCTGGATGGGGAAAGGGGTGATCTTGTATGTGTGGGGCTGCGTACTGTGAGGCTGTGCAGGAAAGGGGGTGATGTTACTCTCTCGCCGAAGGGGAGGTGATGTTACAGTTGTTAGGGGACTGAATGCTGGGGGACTACATGCTGGAGCGCTGCATGCTAGGGGGATGAGTGGGGAGGGGTTAGGTTTACTTGCGTGGGGCTGCATGGGGAAGGGGGTGATGTGGGTTGAGGGGCTGCGTGGTGTAGAGGGTGATGTTACATGCATGGAGCTGCATAGGGAAAGGGGTTATGTTATACACGTGGGTGGGGGTGCGTGCTGGGCGGACTGAAGGGGGAAGGGTTATTGTTACTTCTGTGAGTGTGCATGGGGAAGTGGATGACGTTATAAATGTGGGAAGGGGGTGATTTTACGTATGTGGGGAAACCCCTCCCCACCCCACAATTCATTATATAGTCCTCAGTGTCTGCCCCACCCCACAATTCATTATATGTAAGGTACGGTAATGTACGGAAAAAAGAGAGGGCACTATGTAATATCATAAACATAACATAGTATGTGTATATACATAAATATCTATTTTTGTAGCTTTGTTGCTATAAAAAGAGGGGGGGAGCCCATGCACAATTTCTTGCACGGGGCCCTATGCTGTCAATGTCTGCACCTGAGCCAAATTGTTGGCTGGCGTTAAGGTTTAGGCTCTCTGCTGCCGGTCAGGTTCTCCCCTTTATATCTGTTTGGAGCTTGTGCTCTGGGCACAGTCACGGGGAACAGAAAAGGGTCTTCCCCAAACTGTTCCCACAAAGTTGGAAACTACAATTGTCCAGATTGTGTTGTGCATTAAGATTTTTCTTCCTTGGAACTAAGGGGCCGAGGCCAACCCCTGATAACAGCCCAGAGCATTTCATCCTCCACCAAACTGTACAGCGGGCACAATGCAGTCAGGGGGAAACGTTCTCTATTCACCAAACCCAGACTCCTCCATCAGATGCAGATTGAGAAGTGCAATCCGTCACTGCACAGTGCACACATCTCCATCAGAGTGCAGTGGTGGCGGCTTTTCACCTGTCCATTTAATGTTTGGCATTGTGCTTGGTGATGTAGGGCTCGGCATTGTGCTTGGTGATGTAGGGCTCGGCATTGTGCTTGGTGATGTACGGCTCAGTATTGTGCTTGGTGATGTACGGCTCGGCATTGTGCTTGGTGATGTACGGCTCGGCATTGCGCTTGGTGATTTTACGGCTCGGCATTGCGCTTGGTGATTTACGGCTCGGCATTGCGCTTGGTGATTTACGGCTCGGCATTGCGCTTGGTGATGTACGGCTCGGCATTGCGCTTGGTGATGTACGGCTCGGCATTGTGCTTGGTGATGTACGGCTCGGCATTGTGCTTGGTGATGTAGGGCTCGGCATTGTGCTTGGTGATGTACGGCTCAGTATTGTGCTTGGTGATGTACGGCTCGGCATTGTGCTTGGTGATGTACGGCTCGGCATTGTGCTTGGTGATGTACGGCTCGGCATTGTGCTTGGTGATTTTACGGCTCGGCATTGCGCTTGGTGATTTACGGCTCGGCATTGTGCTTGGTGATTTACGGCTCGGCATTGCGCTTGGTGATGTACGGCTCGGCATTGCGCTTGGTGATGTATGGCTCGGCATTGTGCTTGGTGATGTACGGCTCGGCATTGTGCTTGGTGATGTAGGGCTCGGCATTGTGCTTGGTGATGTATGGCTCGGCATTGTGCTTGGTGATGTATGGCTCGGCATTGTGCTTGGTGATGTACGGCTCGGCATTGTGCTTGGTGATGTACGGCTCGGCATTGTGCTTGGTGATGTACGCAGGGCTGTGGAGTCGGTAAGCCAAACCTTCGACTCCGACTCCGACTCCGACTCCTCAAATTCTCTTGCACCGACTCCGACTCCGGCTCCGACTCCGACTCCTACATATATTGCTTATAGTTAGGTGAAAAATTTATTGTAGTACATGAATATGTGTATGTGAACATCAGACATTTAATAATTTTTATGATACAATAATCAAGATATTTGGATAGAACATAAAATATATTTATTGGAATACAACTTTAGAACACAAAAAACTGTAATAAATTGTAAATATGTAATACACTATGTAATATACAGTAGATTACATATATATCTTGTGTGTGTATATACACTGTATATATATATATATATATATATATATATATATATATATATATATATATATATATTACATATTTACAATTTATTAGTTTTTTGTGTTCTAAAGTTGTATTCCAATAAATATTTTATGTTCTATCCAAATATCTTGATTATTGTATCATAAAAACAATTAAATGTCTGATGTTCACATTGTACTACAATAAATTTTTCACTTAAATATAAGCATTATACTAAATGTTATTATTTAGTAAAATATTCAGCACATTCTGCATTGCACTCCTGTCCCCAATTTATTATATATTTTAGGAGTCGGAGTCGGTGCATTTTATACCGACTCCGACTCCGACTCCGACTCCACCAAAATGAGCTCCGACTCCGACTCCGACTCCACGACTCCGACTCCGACTCCACAGCCCTGGATGTACGGCTCGGCATTGTGCTTGGTGATGTACGGCTCGGCATTGTGCTTGGTGATGTACGGCTCGGCATTGTGCTTGGTGATGTACGGCTCGGCATTGTGCTTGGTGATGTACGGCTCGGCATTGTGCTTGGTGATGTACGGCTCGGCATTGTGCTTGGTGATGTACGGCTCGGCATTGTGCTTGGTGATCTATGGCTCGGCATTGTGCTTGGTGATGTACGGCTCGGCATTGTGCTTGGTGATCTATGGCTCGGCATTGTGCTTGGTGATGTACGGCTCGGCATTGTGCTTGGTGATCTATGGCTCGGCATTGTGCTTGGTGATGTACGGCTCGGCATTGTGCTTGGTGATGTACGGCTCGGCATTGTGCTTGGTGATGTACGGCTCGGCATTGTGCTTGGTGATGTACGGCTCGGCATTGTGCTTGGTGATCTATGGCTCGGCATTGAGCTTGGTGATTTTACGGCTCGGTATTGTGCTTGGTGATTTACGGCTCGGCATTGCACTTGGTGATGTACGGCTCGGCATTGTGCTTGGTGATGTATGGCTGGTGTTTCCCACAAAACCATGCAGCTATTAGTAATTATTAATTTATATAGCTGAAAACCACAGCAACATTTAGGGAGACCCTTCTCAGCAGATGCACCTTGGACCTGTGCTACACCAGCGCCAAGTGCTTATAGTGACTCCAGACAACTGACTACCTAAATTCAATGGTTAGAAGATGTCCCTATAGTGTAAATATAGAAATTATAAACAGTATTCTTAAGGTCTTCAGGTTTATTACAAGTCTTGCCCTTCGGGGGCATTACTGTGCAGCAACATCTAATTATTTTGTATTCTATGAGGTTCCCACTGAGAATATTGGTGGATTCAAGAAGAAATACATCAGGGTCATCCCATAGGGTCTTCTCCTCACTCAAAGCCCCATTACATTGGGGTGAACCAGGGTGCAGATAAGACATCTGATATATTTGGGCACTTCTCCTCCAGTAGAGGTCCCGCATGTCGTCCTCCATATCCTCCTCCAGAAGTCACATCCCAAGACAATGGCAACTTCTCATCACTGCAGCCACATCTGCACAGTCAGCAGTCTCCGTCATGGGTGTCCGAGCCTTCACATGCCGCCTCCTGCAGAACAAAGCACCATAAAACCATCTGATACAAATCCCCCATATACAATAACAGGACAATTGCTCCTATATGAGCAGGAGCCTATAATAACCAAGAGGCAATTATAGCGCGGATTCAGGTTAATGAAAACAGGTCCCCGGGGGCCGCCGGCGCTATACATTGGGCTAATATATATATATATATATATATATATATATATATATATATATATATATATATATATATATATATATATATATATATACTAGTGTGCGGCACATTGACTGGAGGGATGCAAAGTAACAAAGATGCAGAATATGGGGCATTTACTGATCAGTGCCATGTATGCTGGTGAAGGCCAGGGCTTTAGTGATTCATTCAGGAGTATATACCCTTTCTGACATTTTCAAAGTAAGTACAACAGCCTCAGCATTTTTAAAACCTCTTTTTACTAATATCTGCAGTTTAGATTGTGAAATCTACTGACAGATCCTATAATAATAATAATAATATAATAATAATAATTTTATTCATTTATATAGCGCTATTAATTCCGCAGCGCTTTACATACATTGGCAACACTGTCCCCATTGGGGCTCACAATCTGGAGTCCCTATCTGTATGTCTTTGGAGTGTGGGAGGAAACCGGAGTACCCGGAGGAAACCCACGCAAACACGGGGAGAACATACAAACTCCTTACAGATGGTGTCCTTGGTGGGATTTGAACCCAGGACCCCAGCGCTGCAAGACTGCAGTGCTAACCACTGAACCACCACAAGACTGCAGTGCTAACCACTGAGCCACCATCAGCAAGAAAAGATCTATTGTTTTAAACCAGTTTTTTTTTTGTTTTGTTTTTTTACTTTGTTCAGTTTTCCACATCATTATCCACATTAAAAATGGATCCAGAAATCTGGAGGATACCAGAAAGTACCGCATCTTTAGGAGGATTCCAGAAATCTTGGAATTTTCACAGCGGCCACTAATGCTTTATACTAGACTATCACTTTCTATTCTGCATAGAAGAGTTTACAACAATCTAATTTTCATCATAGGCAGTACTACAATGAACAGTGCAGTAGATAATACCAAAGCCACCATTCACAATAGGTGATATCACAGCTCACCTTCTCCTCTTTGTGCACGATGACTAATAATACTCCTACATACAGTGGATAACACAAGATCCACCAGTCACAATAGGTGATGTCACAGCTCACCTTTTCCTCCTGTAGAATGACTGATAACACATCTTTATACAGTAGCTATCACAGGATCCACCATTCACAATAGGTGATATCACAGCTCACCTCCTCCTCCTGTACAATGACTGATAAAACCTCCATATACTGTAGATAACACACGATCCAACATTCACAATAGGTGATATCACAGCTCACATCCTCCTGTACAATGACTGATAATTGATAAAACCTTGATAAACAGTAGATAACACAAGATCGACCATTCACAATATGGAATGTCACAGATCACCCCTTGTACAATGACTGATAACACCTCTATATACAGTAGATAACACAAGATCCATTATTCACAATATGGGATGGCACAGCTCACCTCCTCCTCTTTCTGTACAATGACTTATACCCTCTATATACAGTAGACATCACAGAATCCACCATTCACAAAGGGTGATGTCACAGCCCACCTCCTCCTCCTGCACAATGAATAACTGATAACAGAGGATCCACCACCCACAATAGGTGATATCACAGCTTGCTTCCTCCCCCTCCTGTACAATGACTGATAACACCTCTGTATACCGTAAATAACACAGAATCCACCATTCACAATAGGTGATGTCACAGCTCAACTCTTCCTCGTCCTGCACAATGACTGATAACACCTCTATATACAGTAGATATCACAGGATCCACCATTCACAATCCAGTGATATCACAGATCACCCCCTCCTCCTGTACAATGAACAATAGATAACAGAGGATCCACCATCATTCACAATAGGTGATATCACAGCTCACCTCCTCTTCCTCCTGCACAATGACCTTAGTACAGATTAGAGCATGAGCAATAAATACTTCTATATAAGTCAATAGGGTAAAAGTCAATGTATTGATGGGTTTTGTCCGCTGGAAATAGTAGGAAATGTGAATCTAGTATTAGGCCTAGTACAGTACATAGTGTGAATATTGCAACAATATTTGTTTTTTTTTTTAAATATATATAGCGATATGGAAAATTTTATAGAAATAAAATACGCATAAGAACTAAATAAATAGGTGACTTTCTGCTGACATATTCCCTTTAAGTTATGTAAATGGATTTTTGGGAAGCTGTCTGATAATAAATACCATCCACCTATATTTATTTACTATATAGCGCTATTAATTTTGATTGTATATATGGATATGTGACGCCCCTGGACTAGTCAGGGTGTCACAGGGTACTGCACTCTATCTTGTCTGGTGCAGGACTCAACCTTCATGATTCTGGGATCCTAACCTTGGTATTGCTCCATCAGCATGCAAATCCTAGTCACCTCACACCACACCCTGTCAGGCACACCAGTGGGTGGTCTAGCTGGAATAGGGCCACCCTCCTAGGGGTCAGGCAGACTGGTGGGAGGGAGGAAGTCAGAGAGAGGAAGTAAAGAGCAAAGCTTTGTGAGTTGAGAAGTAGCTCCCAAAGAGTGAGGAGCTGGGGGAGTTGGAGCTCCTTGGGGACTTTTGTCTAGGTCTGGGACCGAAGGAGTCGGAGACCCGGTCACAGGATATTATAGAAAGGTGCCAGACTTAGTTTGGGGGAATGGCGGGGACCGGAGTACCTATTAACCGGACCTGTACCAAGCACGGCGGAGTACTGGACCCTAGATCAGGGAGTAGCTTCATGCAACCTGATAATTAACCTGTGGAGGATAGTCTCTTTATGGACTTTTCCCAAGAGCTCCGCGAACGAAGGCATCAACACAACGAGGGGGATAGCGCTTTCCAACTTATGCGGCCCACTGAGACCCCAAGTGTCAGCCATCGAGAGCACAGCTTCACTACTTAACAGTGGGGAGCGGGACCCCGAAAGCTTCAAGCATAGGGGTCACTCAGACCATCTAAAATACAGTGCATGGAGGCAAGGTACAGATCATCAGCAATACCAAAGGGAGCGGAATCCCGGACGAGCTCCCCTGAAGCGGCAGCGGCACCCAGAGATTTGGTTTACTGCTGTGTCAGAGCCTGCTTTGCGGTCGCATCATCCCCAACACTGCCTGAGTGAGTATGCTGTCCTCCTCTGCTCCCTGTAGCTCCACCATCCAGAGTCCCGGGGCCTACACTACCCGTGGAGGGGACGTCATCTGGCTGCCCCACTCCATCTCCCCCGGGTACTCCCATCGGCAGCGGCAGTACTCCCCTTACCGCGAACCACGGGTGGCGTCACAAACTCTTATCCCCTGTAAATACCCCCTTTGCATTTGAAGTGGCCGTGAGCTCCCGGGTTCGAAGATCCTCGAGCCACAGCAGACCCCGGATCCGAGCGGTTCGACCGCTGCAGGGGTGGCACAGGTGTCATACGGATTTTCCAGCCCCCTGAAAGGCCCCGTCCCATTGCCACTACATATCTGCTATTCAGGGCTGTAGGAAAGCTGAGTATCAGACGCCAGGAGTTACTGTACCCTGCAGCATACATACAGCCCTTCGTGCAGGCAGCGATGCACATTTGCAGATATCCGGGCCCTCGGATTGACTGTATAGCGGTAATATTCATATATGAAGCGTCCCCGGGGCGCCTGCGGTATAAATCTCCGCTGTCAGATAAAGTCTTTTGCCTATAAAAGGTAAGTTTGCAATCATAAAGATGTGATCGGCCGCGAGTGAATGAGTTTTAATACGATGGAGCTTATCACCCTGGTACAAAGCCCCTCGCGGGAGAGACTGACAGATGAACATATCTCATGGCTGTCAGGGGGCGCAGATAACGCCGCTTCTCCTGCGCTAAGTGGTCGCTCTACCCCTCCAGAAAACACAAAGGGTTTCCTTCCAAAGTCATTGCCGATGGTATAAATACATTGGAAGCCTCTCCGGGGTCAGGCGGCTGCTTGTAAGCCATTCAATTTATGACATATTCTGGGGTCCTCCAGATGGGGGGGAGCGACTAAAAAGGGGGCTCCACTATCTGCTCCTTTGTCCACCACCTCACCATTTCTAGCACTGATGTGGGGTCTGGACCCTGTTGGACAGCGGGATCTGGGTGTAATTGGACGTATTGCACCCCCATAGCTATGTCACTGGACCCCTGGTTGATTCCTCACCCATCCTAGGACCTGACACCCATTCCCATGCTATCTTATTTATTTGCTTATATAGGTCCATCATATTCTGCATATTTAATAATATTGTTGAACCCTGCTCTCTTTGTGCCTCAAGAGACAACCTTGGCATCGTAAAGCTGAATAGGGCAATATGACCCAAGGTTCCAATTTTGCAGGGGTCCAATAGGCACTACAGGGGCTGCCACCATGGAGCAATGTCCTAATCCTGTACTTTTCAGCCCAAGGGTTCACGCTGACAGCAAAACTACTGTCAGCTTAATATTGTACGCCCCCTAGTGGTGAAAAGTTGCATTTCTCCAATTATAGGAGACCAGTAACTTGCTATAAATATGTATTTATTTTACTTGGTATAAATGCCGCTGTTGTCCTGAATCCGGCGTTGTTTTTCTTTTCTTCCTGCGCCTCTCCGTTCCTGAGATATGACCCCTTCTTCACTGTATGGCTAAGTGGGTGTGGTCCTTAGCTCTTCTCTGAGGAAGTCTTCTTAAAGACCACGCCCACTTGGGTACAAACACCACATTTACATATAGTGATAATGAGGCCATATCTCTGTAATGGAGCAGCGCAGGAACAAAAGAAAAATATCGTCGGATTCAGGAGAACAGCGGCATGTATACTGGGTAAAACAAATTACATATTTATATAACATGACAAGCCCCCTTTAATTTGCAATTTTATCAGAAATGCATCCCTGGAGGCAGCTTCTAGGTGTCCTTAATCAGAGTGCCCTCTAGTGTACATACGCCAGGGTCTGGTGGCACAGAAGCCTTTTAGATAATGATGTTGGGGGGGGGGAGTATCACTCTAGGGCTATGTTCACACTACTTTTTGCCTGAGTTTTGTCTGTGAAAAAAAACTGACATCACACAGACTGTTAGAGGACCAACAGGACTGATCAGATGAGCCTCTTTATTCACTGACAAGAAAAAAATCATCATCTGCGCTAGTCTCTTTCATATTTTGGATGAAACTTGCCCATTAAAGTGTACGGGTGCACCAAAAAAAAAAAATCTGATCGCGTATGGATCATCCATATTGCGTCCGTTTTATACAAGAATATTGCAATTCTTAACATAGGAAACTGTATCTGGTAAATATTATTAACCACTGATCTAAAGAAACAGATGCTGAATGGATTTGCAGAGGAACATTCGGATCAAAATTGTCAGGTTTTTTTCTTAGTCTATGGACTCATTCACACCAGTGTATTGCATCAAGCGCTAGTATCTTGTGTATTTCTGATCAGATTTGCATTATTAATGCAGGAAACATTGTCAATATTTTTGGAATGTTGAGGTATAAAACCAGATGTCACAAATATTAAAGAATGGACAATTTTCATCCTTATTGTTTTCCGAATTCCGTATCCAATTTTGGACACAGAATTCGGAAAACAATAAGGATAAAAATTGTCCATTTTTTCCTGGATGAAAATCTGGCAATTTTTCATATACTCATATTTTTCATATACTCATCCGAACCCGGCCTTAAAGCTACTTTTATCTCTCTGACATGAAAAGGGATTGAGTTAACGATCTTTAGGTGCCAGATTGTCAGATTTTCTGGACTATTGGAGGTTAACAAACAGCCAAAGCAGAGTTATTGCAGCACAAATAACCTGTGTATGATCCATGTATAATTATTGTGAACGCTCAGCTGGTCCGCTCTATAATCTTCCTGACATTGCAAGAGCGCCCTCTTCTGCTCATTTTCTGTAACTGCAGGACACATTATGCTTTAGCTACAAATATAGTAGCAATCTGCATTTATGTAATGAAATATTCTGCCACTTTCTAACAGATGTTGGACTTTCTTCACCATTTTCAAGATCCCTGCATACTGTCAGGGACTAGAAACAAAAGCTGAAAATCTCTCCCGGGTTGCAGGTTATCACAGCTCGCTCCTGCAATGATCCGTTTTCCATAAACTTACAAAAAAACGGATGCTGCAAAAATCAATATTTCAAAACAAGCAAAAAGGTTCTTTTTTGCCAATGGATAATTACTAGACATGTGAACACGTGCGTATTCAGGAGGCGTATAAAGGGGGTGATATCGCTGTTGAAAGCACCCGCCCCCGTAGTTTGTGCGTCACGGGCAAATCGCTGCCCGTGGCGCACAATATTGTTAGTCCCCGTCACATGGACTTACCTGCCTAGCGACGTCGCTGTGACCGCCGATCCGCCTCCTTTTTAAGAGGGCGGTTCGTGCGGCGTCACAGCAGCGTCACTAAGCGGCCACCCAATAGAAGCGGAGGGGCGGAGATGAGCGGCCGTAGCATCCCGCCCACCTACTTCCTTCCTCATTGCCGGCGGCCACAGGTAAGCTGTAGCTCGTTGTTCCCGAAGTGTCACACGTAGCGATGTGCGCTGCCGCAGGAACGACAAGCAAACTGCGTGCTCAACAATCAACGATTTTTTAAAAAGGAACGACGTGTCAACGATGGACGATTTGGTGAGTATTTTCCATCGTTAACACACGATGCAGGATGTGCGTCACGGAATCCGTGACCCCGGCGATATATCATTAGATATGTCGCTGCGCGTGACGGGGCCTTATGGGGTATTGGATTTAGCGAACACATTTTTGCTGCATGATATTATATCCGTGTACATAATTGTGGTTGGTATTGCAGTATGTTAGATGACTGGGGCTGTCATAGTAATTTCTTCAAATCTGCCATGTGTGAATATTCACACTTTGTTATCTGAAAATATGGCAAAATCATTCAATATGACGGGAACAAACCCCTTAGGCCATGTGCGCACTAGGAATTGATTTTTTTCTTAGGGAAAATCCAGACCCTCTGAAAGATTCCCGCTCCTATAGTAAAGAACGAAATCCGCATACGGTTTTGGTGTGGATTTGCCAGGTACCTGCGGAAAAGAAGTGACATGCACATTAAGGCTATGTGCGCACGCTGCGGATATTATCGCAAATTTGCTGCAGAAAATGGGTCTAACATTTGTGCAGTCATTCCCCAGCAAAACCTATGGGTATAAAAAAAATCTGTGCGCACACTGCGTTTTTTTTAAACCTGCGGATTTACTTGCGGAATTTCCGCTGCGGAATTAATGAGCATGTCACTTCTTTTCTGCAGGTATCTGCGGTTTTTGCCATAGATAGTAACGCAGGGACCAATCCGCGGAAAAACTGCTGCAAAAACGTGGGTGCGGTTTTACCACGTTTTTTTGCCGCAGGTGCTGTATTTTGCCAGAGGGTGCAGATTTTTCTTAAGAAAAGTCAACTTTCTAGTGCGCACATAGCCTAATTCCGCAGCGGAAATTCCGCGGGTATATTATTAGGTATAAAAAACCGCAGTGAGCGCACTCTAGGTTTTGCTGGGGAATGACTGCAGAAATATTTTCTGCAGCAAATCCACAGCAAATCCACGGTAAAATCTGCGGTAAATCCACAGCGTGCGCACATAGCCTTAAGGAGACTTTTCATAGGGACTGGTACAAAACATTTTTATTATTCCAAATGGGAAAGTCATTCAACCTTAGAAAATCTGCCAGGAATCACATGTGCGTCAGCCCAAAGGATTGGAGCAAACCTGAGTGCAAAACTGATGCAGAAACCAAACGTTCTGCCACTGATTTCATTGCAAATTACAGTGTTATATGTTCCAGTTTTTGTACTTCGTCCCCTATATGGCATTGACCAATCATAAGCAGGCAGCAGCATGCAGGGGATAAAAAGGGGTACGTTTTCTCCTTGTGTAAAGTGAGATGCATATGAGGAGACTTAAAAAGCTTGCAAGTTCCTCTGGGAAATTTAAAGGGGTTGTCCACTACTGTGACATTGATAGCCTATCCTTAGGATAGGTCAACAATGTCTGATTGGCCGGGGTCCGACACCCCGCACCCCCACTGATCAGCTGTTCTCGGTTTCGGTTGGCGGCAGCAGGCAGCAAATTGAATGTTCAGTATCCGGCTGCTATCAGTAGGCTGAGCATTTCCTGCTGCCGCTGCTGGGACGGCGGGGGTGCAGTCGATCAGACATTGATGACCTTTCCTAAGAATATGCCATCAATGTCAAAGTAGTGGACAACCCCTTTAATGTGCAAATTGCCTCTTCAGAGAGGAAGAATACTTGAACTCTAGCGCCACCTATTGGAAGTAGCAATGCTAAAACTCAATATCGACCCTTTAATGGTTCCTGTCATATGACTTAGGATAAAAGCCAAACCCCAATCTCAGTTTGCGGACACTCATACTTAGCGCTGATGAAGTGCAATACCCCAAAACATGGTGTCGGCAAATTAAAATTCTTGTTTGGCTTTTATCCAAAGTCATATAGCAAGGTTTCTTAAAGGGTCAATATTGACTTTTAGGATTGCTACTTCCAATAGGTGGCGCTAGAGTTCAAGTCCTCATCCTCTCTGAAAGGAATGAGAAGAACACATCCTCCACAATAGCTTAGAGCAAGTTTCTCAGAATGAGACATGTAATGACTGACAGACTACTCTCCTCACTGATCTCACTGCAGAGCTCAGAAATAATCCATGCAAGTTTTTGTTTACTTTGTTTTTGCAGTCTTTTCACTTGATGGTCTCAAGTATAAAGTAGACTCCACAAAGAATCTCCATCAAAAAATGGACGAGTCACTTTTTTTTCTAGGGTGAAGTTTTTTTTAAAAAAACCCTCATGTAATTTATTTATTTTACTCACTTATTTAGGGCTATTAATTCCACAGATGTGATCATGAGACATGAATTGAATTTCTCACTGAATTTAATAGAAGGGCTTCAAAATCCAAGTTAACAAAAACTAGTGTGAACACGACCTACACTTGGCGCTGCTACTTAAACCCTCTGTGCTGCAGATTCATCCATGAGCTAAAGATAAGGTGTCGGAGGTGCCAGTGTGTGAATTTGCACCATCAGATCCCAAGACTTATTTGGCTCCTTCATTGTATTATTGAAGCTTTATGGTGCATTCCTGTGTTCTCCATGAATGCAGTGTGAGCTGCCCGCTCTGAAGGACAAACTGCAGCCCCGTGAGTCACACAGATCTTCCCAACATTTATATGTTTTACTTATACTGAAGCCGTTTTACAAACCTTCAGCCCTGGATGAGGTCAGGGAAATAAATAAGAGCAGCACAAATTAAACCGTATCAGGAGAGAAGACGTCTCCAAGACAACACATTAATTCTAGCCGTATTTAGCCGTAATTTCATGGCCGTGCTGATATTAGAACCGGCAAATCCCTGAACTGACAAATGGTAATGTGATCTTGTGATCTATTGCTTGACTTGGATGAACAGTAATAGAGCAACGGTAAATATGAATATTATTTACTATAGAAATAAAACCTATAAATAATGTGTGTATGTGTGTGTGTGTGTGTGTGTGTGTGTATATATATATATAATATATATATATATATATATACACATTGTGTCCACCCATATCCTGTCCACCGCCATTAATTTGAGAACGTCGGAAGCTATAGGCATAGAAGTGGTGTCTAGGTATAGTAAAGTATCCATGCGCTACGCAATGAAACCACCTATAGCGCCACCTGATGGAAAACAACGGAGTTAGCTTTTTAATCTCAAAAACGGAACGAGATAAAGAAAAAAAGTGAATTAAAAAATTATAGGGCATCATCAATTCAATACGATTCGACACCTTGCATTCAGAAATGCTATGATATGAAACCCATGACCCCCCAAAACATTGAATGCAGGTCACGCATATGGCGCTCATTTAACTTTGATGCTCTTGGTGGCCCCCGTCAGCTGCAATGCACATCTGGCCTCTGCACAGCATACTGTATCTTGCTGCACGTTGTGCAATATGGTAGGTGACACGTTTGGCACAAGCATCTGTGATACGTCGTCATAGGTCCTGCAATGTTGGTGGAGGGGTCGCATACACCTGCTGTTTGATGTGACCTCACAGAAAGAAGTCCAATGGGGTCAGGTCAGGTGAGCGTGGAGGCCGGTCCACGCAGCCACCATACCCAATGACTTGTAGGAAGGTCTCCATGAGCTATCGCTTCACGTCCGCAGCCTTGTGAGTTTTACACGTTCTAATCATAGCATTTCTGTATGCAAGGTGTCGATTCGTATTGAATTGATGATGCCCTACAACTTTGTAATTCACTTTTTGTCTCTATCTCGTTCCGTTTTCGAAATAAAAATGCTAACTCCGTTGTTTTACACCAGGTGGCGCTATAGGTGGTTTCATTGCGTAGCGCATGGCTACTTTACTATACCTAGACACCACTTCTATGCCTATAGCTACCGCGGTTCTCATGTTAATAGCGGTGGACAGGATATGGATGGACACACTGTATATCACAAGGCATTGGATACATCGACGCCTATATCTATAAAATAGTGCTGTCTGGTGGCTCTGCATATATCACACAGTATGAAACTCACATTGCAACATTGTATCTTATGAATGTTTGTAAACACTGAAACAATCCAGTTGCAAGTTCCAAGTTGAATGTGATTTTGCCCCCATAGAATTCAATGTAATTTTCATGCCACTGTAACTTTTCAGTTGTTTTGTTTTTTGTTTTTTGCATCTCTAAAATAGTGTTTTGGGTCGTGCAACTGTTCAGAGCTGCTTTCATGCAAAACACGTCATGTTGTAGTCCTAGCCTTGGGCTAAGACCTCATGGAAACATAGGGGTTTGGCGTTTTCGAGATGCGGGAAAAGCGCAGAACTACCATGACTCAATGAGATCATAGTTTTCCAATAAATTAAGAAAGTCTGGGCGGCTTGTGATGAGCAAGAGGATACTTATGTCGTAAATTTTGCATTGTAGCACAGTTTTCAGCACATAGGGAAATATTGAGGTAATGATGGAAGATTAATTTGATTTGCAGCTCTTTGCCAACACTGATCCAGGGTTACGGCACCACTTTTCTGATCTTGGTGCAACCTAAATTGGGAGAATTTTTAGGTTCATGCAAATGTGAGCCAAGACTTTTCTCTTTTAGGTTAAGTTCCCACAATCAGTTTTTGGTGCAAAAAACGCAGTGTCTTAAGGAGGTGTTACACGCAGCGATATCGCTAGCGAGCGTACCCGCACTCGTCGTTTGTGCGTCACGGGCAAATCGCTGCCCGCAGCGCACAAAATCATTAGGAGCCGTCACACTACTTACCTGCCTAGCGACGTCGCTGTGTCCGGTGAACCGCCTCCTTTCTAAGGGGGCGGTTCATTCGGCGTCACAGTGGCATCACTAAGCGGCCGCCCAATAGAAGTGGAGGGGCGGAGATGAGCGGCCAGAACATCCCGCCCACCTCCTTCCTTCCTCATTGCCGGTGGCCGCAGGTAAGCTGTACTTCTTCGCTCCTGTGGTGTCACACGTAGCGATGTGCGCTGCCTCAGGAACGACGAACAACCTGCATGCTCAACAATCAACGATTTTTTGAAAAGGAACGACGTATCAATGATAGACGATAAGGTGAGTATTTTCCATCGTTAATGGTCGTTCCTTGCTGTCACACGCAACGACGTCGCTAACGATGCCGGATGTGCGTCACGGAATCCGATATATCGTTAGATACGTTGTTGCGTGTAATGGGGCCTTTAGAGTTAGTGAATTAGATGGGATTAAAAGAAATCTTCTGCCCACTGGGATTTTTTACTCAGTGTAAACTGACTTGCTGTGCATTTTTTGACATCTGCAACATATTAACTTCTCCTGCGGGTGCATTGAGCTTTATGTGCAGATTTTCCCAATAGATGTTGGGAGAATTGATGGTGGGAGGAGTGGAGCCGCACTTTTCATTCTTTACAATCGAGGGCAGGGGCGTGCAGAGCAGTTAGTATACTGATGGACAGCTCAGCTGTTCAATCAGAGGCTGGGGCGTGCTGAGCTGTCAATATGGTAATGGCAGATCAGCTGTCCAATTGGAGGCTGGACCATGCTGAGCTGTCAGGGTTGAGTGACAGTCCAGCCACCCAATCAGGGCCAGGGCGCGCACGGTTTCCTCCTTGTGTCTCCTGTCTGGAGAGATTACCAGGCTATTTGACTGGCTCTCTGCCTCTAGTAACTCCCAGTTGTAGCTTTAGCTCAGTGGTGTCTGCCTTGTTCCTGTGCTCAGTTTCAGATCTATTGTTACCCGACCTCTGACATTGCTTCTGACTACCCATTTACCTAGCCCCTTTCCTTTGATCTGTTACCTTCCTGTAATTTTGACCTCGGACTGTGACCTGACTACCCCTTACTTTACTCCTTTTGTTAATTACGAGCCTTCCTGGTATCTGCCCCAGAGCTCTTGATTACCTAACCTCACAGCCAGCCCATGAGTAATGACTAGTATGGTGATGGACAGTTCATCTGTCCAATCAGAGGCTGTGGCGAGCTGAGCAGTTAGTGTTGAGTGATGGACCAGTTGTCTTATCATGACCAGGGCATGCATGATTTTCCCTATGTGTCTCCTGTACAATGTGATTACCTGGCTATTTAGCTGACTCTCTGCCTCCAGTGCCTGCCAGTTGTAGACTTAGCTCAGTGGTGTTTTGCCTGCCTTGTTCCTGTGCTCAGTTTCAGATCTATTGTTAGCAAACCTTTTGACCTCGCCTCTGACTACCCATTTGCCTAGCCCCTTTTTTTTGATCTGCTACCTTCCTGCAATTTTGACATTACTACGCCTTTCTTTAGCCCTTTGTTTATTACATGCCCTCCTAGTATCTGATCCTGGACCTCTTGACTACCTAGTCTTGTGGCTAGCCCATTAGTAATGACTAGCGCCACATCATGGAACTGTCCCTTTTAGGCAAAGGTGCTTGTACTACACAGAGCTATGAGGTCCTCAGAGTAGGGCGCCAAATCTGGTCAGTTAAACCCTTTTCCAAATTGAGTGGTGATAGTCTGTGCAGTACTCCCCGCTATGGCAGATCTGTATTGCTACCATTCAAGGGAGTGAAGAAATATTAGAAGGGAATCGAATATTTCTATGGGGGCCAAGATTTCTTTTACCATTCCTCTTCTTTTTATGTAATGATCATCAGGGGTTTGGTAGATACGTATCCGAAGTTGCCACCCAGCTTTCCTAGACACCCAACCACCCAGCTTTCCTAGACACCAAACCACCCAGCTTTCCTAGACACCCAACCTCCCAGCTTTTCCTTGAAAAAGCCAGATGGAGCTTTTACCAACTTGATATAAGAGAATAATGCAATGTCTTTTACTATGGGGGAACTACGATTACAAGCACGAGGAGATGCTGGGACTTTTAGTTCATCAGCAGCTTTCCTGTAGAGTCGGAAACGTCAGCCTTTATTTTTTCCCATTATAACAACCTTGTCCTCAAATGTCCCGGCTGATTGCAGAGAACTCGTTACTGCTAGATTATAGAAGAAAAACCTCAGGGCATTACAACTGCAGAATAAATAACTGAGAGAAATATATATATTACTGTGCGGTATTATTATACTGCAACCCCCAGCCCCAAAACTAATAGCAGAATATCAGGGGAGGCAATTAACGTAAATGTACTGTGTGTCCTACATAAAACACATTAAAAAAAATGACCTGACGTATCAGCGATGGCCAAGGGGAAGAGTTCAGGGACCGTAATGGTCAGGACGGTGGATTAGAAGACAAGATGGCGACATTACTGCACTTATTCCAGAAGATCATGTCCCCACTATAGGGCCAGCATTGCTTTTAGCTACATATAGAAGTGTGAAATTGCCTCCATTGTGTTTTTATCTTCTTTTGCTCATCCTATAAATGAGTCCTCATGGTTCTGTCTCCGCACATTACTGTCAATCCATGTGGGAAAGCAGCAATGTCACCGTGTAACAATGACATCTCCTGCCAGAGCCATCATGTGCAGAAATGGCGCCGTCACCTGAAATAATCATTCTGGATGTTGGGAAAATAGAGAAATGTTCGACTAATGCAAAATATCAGAGGGAGAAATAAATGGGAGATGAAGATTTTATTAAATGGTAATTTTATGTCTCTAACATAAAGTCGATGAGTAAAGGAGACTGAGATCAGAACAACAATGTTATAGGGGAAACAGGAGGCCAAAAACACTGAGAACAGCACAGGATGGAAATAATGAATGGAGTAAACATATAAATTTATTACAATATGAACAAATAAGGTACAATTGTCAAATATTAATATAACTACTATAATACTGCCCCTATGTACAAGAATATAACTACTATAATACTGCCCCTATGTACAAGAATATAACTACTATAATACTGCCCCTATGTACAAGAATATAACTACTATAATACTGCCCCTATGTACAAGAATATAACTACTATAATACTGCCGCTATGTACAAGAATATAACTACTATAATACTGCCCGATATGTATAAGAATATAACTACTATAATACTGCCCCCTATGTACAAGAATATAACTACTATAATACTGCCCCATATGTATAAGAATATAACTACTATAATACTGCCGCTATGTACAAGAATATAACTGCTATAATACTGCCCCTATGTACAAGAATATAACTACTATAATACTGCCGCTATGTACAAGAATATAACTACTATAATACTGCCCCATATGTATAAGAATATAACTACTATAATACTGCCGCTATGTACAAGAATATAACTGCTATAATACTGCCCCTATGTACAAGAATATAACTACTATAATACTGCCGCTATGTACAAGAATATAACTACTATAATACTGCCCCCTATGTGCAAGAATATAACTACTATAATACTGCCCCTATGTACAAGAATATAACTACTATAATACTGCCGATATATATAAGTATATAACTACTATAATACTGCCCGATATATATAAGTATATAACTACTATAATACTGCCCCCTATGTACAAGAATATAACTACTATAATACTGCCCCTATGTACAAGAATATAACTACTATAATACTGCCCGATATGTATAAGAATATAACTACTATAATACTGCCCCTATGTACAAGAATATAACTACTATAATACTGCCCCTATGTACAAGAATATAACTACTATAATACTGCCCATATGTACAAGAATATAACTACTGTAATACTGCCCCTATATACAAGAATATAACTACTATAATACTGCCCCTATGTACAAGAATATAACTACTATAATACTGCCCCCTATGTACAAGAATATAACTACTATAATACTGCCCCCTATGTACAAGAATATAACTACTATAATACTGCCCCTATGTACAAGAAAATAACTACTATAATATTGCCCGATATGTATAAGAATATAACTACTATAATACTGCCCCTATGTACAAGAATATAACTACAATAATACTGCTCCTATGTACTAGAATATAACTACTATAATACTGCCCCCTATGTACAAGAATATAACTACTATAATACTGCCCCTATGTACAAGAATATAACTACTATAATACTGCCCGATATGTATAAGAATATAACTACTATAATACTGCCCGATATGTATAAGAATATGACTACTATAATACTGCCCGATATGTATAAGAATATAACTACTAGAATACTGCCCCTATGTACAAGAATATAACTACTATAATACTGCCCCTATGTACAAGAATATAACTACTGTAATACTGCCCCTATGTACAAGAATATAACTACTATAATACTGTCCCTATGTACAAGAATATAACTACTGTAATACTGCCCCTATGTACAAGAATATAACTACTATAATACTACTCCTATATACAAGAATATAACTACTATAATACTGCCCCTATATACAAGAATATAACTACTATAATACTGCCTCTATGTACAAGAATATAACTACTATAATACTGCTCCTATGTACAAGAATATAATTACTATAATACTGCTCCTATGTACAGGAATATAACTACTATAATACTGCCCCTATGTACAAGAATATAAATACTGTAATACTGCCTCTTATGTACAAGAATATAACTACTATAATACTGTCCCTATGTACAAGAATATAACTACTATAATACTGCCCCTATGTACAAGAATATAACTACTATAATACTGCCCCCTATGTACAAGAATATAACTACTACAATACTGCTCCTATGTACAAGAATATAACTACTATAATACTGCTCCTATGTACAAGAATATAACTACTATAATACTGCCCCTATGTACAAGAATATAACTACTATAATACTGCCCTCTATGCACAAGAATATAACTACTATAATACTGCCCCAATGTACAAGAATATAACTACTATAATACTGCTCCTATGTACAAGAATATAACTACTATAATACTGCCCCTATGTACAAGAATATAACTACTATAATACTGCCCTCTATGCACAAGAATATAACTACTATAATACTGCCCCTATGTACAAGAATATAACTACTATAATACTGCCCTCTATGCACAAGAATATAACTACTATAATACTGCTCCCTTATACATGATGATAACTACTATAATGCTGCCCCCTATGTACAAGAATATAATTGCTATAATACTTCCCCTATGTACAAGAATATAACTACTATAATACTGCTCCTATGTACAAGAATATAACTACTATAATACTGCTCCTATGTACAAGAATATAATTACTATAATACTGCTCCTATGTACAGGAATATAACTACTATAATACTGCCCCTATGTACAAGAATATAAATACTGTAATACTGCCTCTTATGTACAAGAATATAACTACTATAATACTGTCCCTATGTACAAGAATATAACTACTATAATACTGCCCCTATGTACAAGAATATAACTACTATAATACTGCCCCCTATGTACAAGAATATAACTACTATAATACTGCTCCTATGTACAAGAATATAGCTACTATAATACTGCTCCTATGTACAAGAATATAACTACTATAATACTGCCCCTATGTACAAGAATATAACTACTATAATACTGCCCCCTATGTACAAGAATATAACTACTATAATACTGCCCCTATGTACAAGAAAATAACTACTATAATATTGCCCGATATGTATAAGAATATAACTACTATAATACTGCCCCTATGTACAAGAATATAACTACAATAATACTGCTCCTATGTACTAGAATATAACTACTATAATACTGCCCCCTATGTACAAGAATATAACTACTATAATACTGCCCCTATGTACAAGAATATAACTACTATAATACTGCCCCTATGTACAAGAATATAACTACTATAATACTGCCCCTATGTACAAGAATATAACTACTGTAATACTGCCCCTATGTACAAGAATATAACTACTATAATACTACTCCTATATACAAGAATATAACTACTATAATACTGCCCCTATATACAAGAATATAACTACTATAATACTGCCTCTATGTACAAGAATATAACTACTATAATACTGCTCCTATGTACAAGAATATAACTACTATAATACTGCCTCTATGTACAAGAATATAATTACTATAATACTGCTCCTATGTACAGGAATATAACTACTATAATACTGCCCCTATGTACAAGAATATAAATACTGTAATACTGCCTCTTATGTACAAGAATATAACTACTATAATACTGTCCCTATGTACAAGAATATAACTACTATAATACTGCCCCTATGTACAAGAATATAACTACTATAATACTTCCCCCTATGTACAAGAATATAACTACTATAATACTGCTCCTATGTACAAGAATATAACTACTATAATACTGCTCCTATGTACAAGAATATAACTACTATAATACTGCCCCTATGTACAAGAATATAACTACTATAATACTGCCCTCTATGCACAAGAATATAACTACTATAATACTGCCCCAATGTACAAGAATATAACTACTATAATACTGCTCCTATGTACAAGAATATAACTACTATAATACTGCCCCTATGTACAAGAATATAACTACTATAATACTGCCCTCTATGCACAAGAATATAACTACTATAATACTGCCCCTATGTACAAGAATATAACTACTATAATACTGCCCTCTATGCACAAGAATATAACTACTATAATACTGCTCCCTTATACATGATGATAACTACTATAATGCTGCCCCCTATGTACAAGAATATAATTGCTATAATACTGCCCCCTATGTACAAGAATATAACTGCTATAATACTTCCCCTATGTACAAGAATATAACTACTATAATACTGCTCCTATGTACAAGAATATAACTACTATAATACTGCCTCTATGTACAAGAATATAACTACTATAATACTGCTCCTATGTACAAGAATATAATTACTATAATACTGCTCCTATGTACAGGAATATAACTACTATAATACTGCCCCTATGTACAAGAATATAAATACTGTAATACTGCCTCTTATGTACAAGAATATAACTACTATAATACTGTCCCTATGTACAAGAATATAACTACTATAATACTGCCCCTATGTACAAGAATATAACTACTATAATACTGCCCCCTATGTACAAGAATATAACTACTATAATACTGCTCCTATGTACAAGAATATAACTACTATAATACTGCTCCTATGTACAAGAATATAACTACTATAATACTGCCCCTATGTACAAGAATATAACTACTATAATACTGCCCTCTATGCACAAGAATATAACTACTATAATACTGCCCCAATGTACAAGAATATAACTACTATAATACTGCTCCTATGTACAAGAATATAAGTACTATAATACTGCCCCTATGTACAAGAATATAACTACTATAATACTGCCCTCTATGCACAAGAATATAACTACTATAATACTGCCCCTATGTACAAGAATATAACTACTATAATACTGCCCTCTATGCACAAGAATATAACTACTATAATACTGCTCCCTTATACATGATGATAACTACTATAATGCTGCCCCCTATGTACAAGAATATAATTGCTATAATACTGCCCCCTATGTACAAGAATATAACTGCTATAATACTGCTCCCTTATACATGATGATAACTAATAGTATCTACTAAGAAACCCCATTTCGTCAGTGCTAATAAATGAGCGGAGTTATTACATGTGTGAGTGCCTGTGTGTGTGCGGGGCCCTGGACCTTGCGGCTGATGAGATGGTGTCAGGCTCTATAAAGCAATGGGCAGTAAAGTCGGGGCAGTGACATTTTTACTGGGCAGTCACAGGAACATTGTTTTACAGTATGGAAGTTTTGCAGCCTCAATGGGAAAAGTCTTCAAATATACATCAGTAGCTTTTAATGTCAGCCCGGATGAGTCCGTATAGACTCTCCATGCCTCTCCGAGCAGCTCAGATAATCTCAGAATCACTTTGACAGAACGGCCTCCATTGAAGTGACAGAATCCGGCTGGTGAAGGGGTTTTATTATGATGCGGCACAATTTTCGAGTGACACTGAGTGGGTATTAATTCAGTTCTACCTTTCATAAAAAATAAATAAAAATAAAAAATAAATCTGGGGATTGTGGACGATGGCCGTGTCCCTGAGGAGCCCAGATGCTTTTAGCTTCCCATCTCCCAGAGACAAACTGTATCCTGCCCCGGAATTATTACTAATTTATAAACATTCTGAAGTTCTGGTTTCTAGGCAACAGAAAGATCCAAATTATCAGTGAATCGACCATGGCCTCCTTCCATTTGGTTTATATTATGAGTAGTGTTGAGCGGACCCGAATTGTAAAAATCCAGATCTGCGCGGTTTCAGTGTCCGATCCGGTCTGACCCGAACCCGGGAATCCCGCTGCACGATCCGGATGCGGGTTTTTTTTTTTTTTTGTTTTTTTTTTTCCCCTCTCTCTCCC